>NW_026946364.1:900000-1067743 GCF_035222375.1 Podospora pseudocomata | reverse complement strand
AGGTGAGGCCCATATGCAAAAGAAAGTCCCAGAGACGAAGCTGACCCTGGGGAGCGGGGGGTGCAGGGGCGCAGAGCGTCAAAACAGAGGGAAAGGCGTATATTTCAGCCGTCAGGTTTTTCGAGAGCAAATACAGGCTGAGCTTGGGGTCTACAATGGGAGCACTTTGTCGACCAACGCCAGCCCCTTTGTACACCCATCCATAGCACCCACGAATGCTTAGCCGGGCAGCTCCTTGGTTAGAAGCTGGTGGAAGCAATGAAAGCCTCGGCCTCACTGCGAGCGGCGTACAAGAAGGGTGCTGCCAGAACATTCATTCCCTGGACGTAAGTTCCTGGATCAAGAGGCATGCCTCAGTGACCCTCCGTTGTAAGCGTCAGAGCACGGGCTCGATGTTTCGACATGGGCGAGGTTGGGTTGGAATCATAGCCGCTCCATAGCCCGTTCCCGGCCGACTGTTGGGTTGGTCAAGAGACTGGCGGGAACTGCTGCATATGCTGGGCTCCCCGGTGCGTTCTGCGCGGGCATCATGGAGTTCAGGCAATGGCGTTGAGTAGGCGGATCAGGCTCGCCTCGCCTGCCACACGCCGTCGGAAAAGTGACTCGAAGCAGAGAGTGCGGAACGTATTACGAATTTTTGAGTATGCGTGACGCGCCACGGTGATAAGTGCAAGGTAAGAATCGGTCTCGAGAACAGGCGCATTGAGCAAAATCAGCCATACATAGATGCAACAGAGAGGACTATGGTTCAAGGTTAGTGTGTACTGGTATTATGCTATGGTCAGCATGTAGATGGCTTACCATGCCGTTTCGCCCGCCTTGATGCCCTGATCAAGAATCTTCAGCGCCGGCTGCTCTCCAAAGCACCCTCGATATCTCCGTTTGGAGGCCCTTTTCTCGCAAGAGTTTGTCGAGACATGGCATCATATGGGACCGCTTATTCAGCGGAATGCGTGGCTGTCATGGCTGCTCCGGAATGTGTGGGGAAGGAACTGTAATGGGTGCGTCGCTGCTGGCGCGTCCTCGTTGTGGCGACCGGTTGATGGTGTTTGGCATGTCTGCGCACATGGGATAGGGGTTCAGGATTCGAGCATGCTGCCGCTGGGTGGGAGGATGGTGTTGAATATGCTGCTGCTGCTGCTGCTGCTGCTGCAGCCTCTGCTGGGTAATCAATCAGAACCCTGGCTGGCGACTTTTGCACCCAAGTTGGCGAGCCGATTGCAATCTCTCAAGGTCCTGTGTGAACCGGGGGATGGAGGCGAGTGGAGCTGCACTGGTGCTTGAGACTCGCCATCGGCGACATGGTCCGGGTTTCTTTGTAGAACTTCGGCAACCCCTCCGTGGGTTTTGCCTTCAGGTCGCGAAGAGTCATTGCAATGTGAATTGAAGGCTTACAGGTGGTTAACGTTGTTGAAGAACCACGAGGCGCAGAGCTGGTAACGCCGACAATAACAAAACTGGACCGCAACTTGATCGGGCGCCGTTGTGGTTGGTTTCTGGGACACCTGCATCACATCAAGACTGGAGTGGCGGGGAACATTCCTGGAAGTCGGAGGTTGGTCTGCACAGAAGCCCGTGCTTCCAAACGCCCCTTGCTTCGGCGTGTACTATTTCGCGTCCCACGTCACGTACCGATTTAGACGCGTGCTCTATGTAAGCTACATACATTATCCATTGTCCGGCTTGATTCAATCATTCACCTTTCTGTATATTGACTCTCGTTGAAGTTCTCATCAGGCTACTCAACAAGGCTTTGATGATGGATGGCTTTCGATCTGCTCATGGATGAATGATCGATAGCTCACAAAGTGACCGTCTAGCAGGCCACCCTTGACCTCTTGGCAGAACGGTTTCCCATCCTTGACGCGTGGGGACGACGAACTTCCTCGGTTCCCCAACCTCGGGTTGCATTCTCCACCATCTACCGAAGTTCTGGTCCCTGGTCCCGGTTCTTCACCAGGTTGCAAGAACTCAGACAACCAGCCTCTGTTTCCCGAATATCAAGATAGCGAGATCCTTTTGTCTGTCCAATTAACACCTGAAAATAGGAATGAAATTTTCGTCTTCTTTGACGGAAAAGCTCTTCACAACTCAGTTTTACGCAATGGTTCCGCGAAGATCGACCGAAGGTACTGACGATATCCAAATAGTTAGCGTAATTGGACTCCATTTGCCCAGACAACCATTTTCGTGAACCGGACCTTCTCCCCGGCAACGGCATGGCCCTAGAACAACGGAAACCTTGCAGAGCCTGTTTTCGGGTCTGCAATTTTCGGCAACCACTTTCCATCGAGGAGGTCGCCATGCATCGGGACCGAAACCCCCTGTTCCATCCTTCCAGAAGAACCAACTTTTGACGATCAAGCTGTTTTCTCTGGCAACTTCCTGGTCATGGTTTCAGTTTCCCTAATGGATCGCCGTCGAGACGGGATTGGTCACTGAGTCGGCCCCCGCCCCTGCCGATCTGAGAGTCGAGGCCGAAGACAATTCACGGAGGATGCCGGCCTGACCACAAAGGTTACGGCTGTCTCGCCAGGGAGCACATCCCCAGCTGATGCCGGCCCCGGAGTGGATGTTCGGTTGCGGCCCGGAGCGGCTGACGGTTGCCAAGATGATCACCCGGAGCCACTTTCTACCACTTAGATGGCAATGCCCGTGCCCTCGTTCAAGATGGAGACAGCGAGGTTTAGATACCAAGCTGGCAGTATATACAGTATCTGATGCACCCGCCGCATCACTCAAAACCTTTTGTTCATCTCACCCCTGCGGAATATGAGTCCCCTTAGGGCAAATCCACAGCTCATGCCCATCATCCACTGTGGTATGGCACTAGCCTGATAACAGCATGTTGCTCAGGCAGGAAAAGGGAACAATCACAACTGGTGGGCGATTAGATAAGACAGTTGATGTCTTGTCCCAGAGCAACGTTGCCAAGACGCGGGCCAAAATCTGCAGGTCATCATGCACGATTGCCCGCCATCAACAGCCAGAATCAAATCCAGACCACACAGCTTCACATCATCACCGCCAAGCCATGGAGGATATCGGAGTTGAAGCTCCCAAAACGCCAGAAGGCCCCATCAACATTGCAAGTATATCAGAGGAAGAACAACATCCCTCCCTCCCTCGCCCCTGGTGATGGGATGACTCAGCAGCCCGCCGCGGGGTTTGGGTGGTTTGACTGGCCCTTGGCAAAGCACCTCAACTTCGGTGCTCATTGCATCATCAAGACAACCCCATACATATCTTCCACGAGACACGGTGACTCTCTCGAGGTCAGTAGCCACACATCCGTTGTAGCTTGATAGGCTGGGGCGGGGTTTACCCACTGAATTATGCTGGAAACATGGCATTTGCAAATCGCTAACCAACGCCTACATTGCGTTTACTGAGACAGCGACGATGGATGTCTTCCCGTGTTCTCGGGTCGGGCTGACATTGGTGCTCAAGTGAGCCCTCATTGCTCTCGAATATCTTACTCACATGTTCGTGCCTTGCCGGTGTCACATTCAGCGATGACTGTGCTTTTGGTGTCGAATCGATTGGCCTAGCGGTCTCCCGTACGGTAGCCTCGACTTTGAGGTTTGAAACTGCAACTGAGGATATGTCCTGGTGGGTTAGCAAGGTGAAACGTTGATCGTCACCATTCAACCCGGCCGGCAAAGACCTTGGTTAGTCACTTCCCTGCCTTTCCCAGTCCCACCAACTGCGGACTAAGACTTGGACCCAGCGGTGCCAGTGGTAATTTGTTGGGCTGTGATAGGCAAGGGCATCGATTGCGCCATCCACTCTGATGCTCACTCGCCCACCGCACCCGACCCCGCCGCCTCTTCACCGCCTGTCGGGCCCGACGTCAACAGTCCAACATTCCCTGCCTCTCTAGGATATGCGTATCGAGCCTTCCTTGTTGCTTTTCCAGGTTGTTGGGACCTTTGAGCTGGTCTCCTGATGTCTCATTCTTCCTCCCGTCACCTTTGCTAGAAAGTGGAGTCCCGGCACTCTGAGCGGGACCTGTTACCTAATGATAAACACTCACGCCGCCCATCTATTAATGTGATTTGGGGCACACTCCATCTGCAGCCTCCTAATCACATCTCCGCCAAACCTCATCACCTATAATCCTTACACCTACGGCATGGTTTGGTATATCCGGCGCAATCCCGCAGCTGACGACGACTTCGGCAATCCGGCGCTTATTCAGGCCGATACGCCCTCGGATCGCATCATTTACAGCATCTAAAAAGATTGAAAAAGATCCGAGGCGGTGTATCTGTTCAAGCATTTGATCTCTTCCTTACCAGCCCATGGTGTGACAGCATTTCAAGAACTCAACATCGACTCTTCTCAGTGTGGTCATATCATCAGAAACTAGCCATGACATCTGAGTTGGTACACAGGCCTGGCTGCTGGGAATCCAGCTACAACCAAAAAAGACCCATATCATCACCATGTCAATGACCCAAGAGAAAACAGCCCATTTCAACACAGACCAGACTCAGACATTTGTGGAGGAGTCACCGAGGGTGGATGACTTTTTTGAAATTAGTACCTTCTGGCCCGCAAGTGCGCGATATCTGGTGTCTCTGTTTCGTTTCTCCTGGATCGGATACCTACAATCCCTTCAATGGCTCGCTGGAGATCTGGTTGCTGGTAAGGAAACTCAATGCCGGCTTATTGAACCCTGTTACTAACCAGACAACAGGCATCACCATCGGCGCTGCTGTCGTATTACCTCAAGGTATGGCTTATGCCAGACTGGCCAACCTGGATGTTCAGTTTGGTCTGTATTCGAGCTTTATGGGTGTTCTTGCTTACTGGTTCTTCGCAACCTCAAGGACATCACCATCGGTAAGGCATCCCAAAGCTCAATGCTTGGTGCTAGATTACTGATACTCTGACAGCCTGTTGCTGTCGCGTCTCAACTTACCGGCGCTGTCGACTGATATGGCTGCTGTCCTTCCTGACGTTCCAGGCCATGTCATTGCATCTGCTCTGCACTCTTGGCCGGTGCCGTTGTGGTGTCCATCGGGCTCATCCGCTGCGGATGGATTGTCGATATTATCTCGCTTACCTCACTCTCGGCATTCATGACCGGCTCAGCCATCTGCATTGCTGTCGGGCAAGTTCCATCGCTGATGGGCCTCAGCGGCTTTTCAACTCGCGATCCGACGTATCTTTGTGTTCATCAACATACTCAAACACCTGAAACACAGCGAGTATGGATGCCGCCATGGGGTTGTCGGCACTTGCTATGCTTTACCTTATCAGGGAGTCTGCATGTGGATTGGGACACACTACCCAAAAAACATCAAAAGCTTCTGCCTTCTTCATTTCTGACGTTGAGGGTCGTGTTCGTCATTGTTCTCTACACTCTGATCAGCTACCTGGTCAACAGGAGCTTGCCGAGGGGTACAGCCAGATTCAAAATCTTGTTTGACGTTCCTAGAGGTATGTACCAGCCAAACGTCTGAAATAGATTGGTGACTGATGTATTGCCAGGGTTCCAAAACGCGGCTGTCCCGGTCATCAATACCTCTATTGTCAGCAACCTGATGGGATACTTGCCCGCTACTGTAGTGGTGCTGCTCATCGAACACATTGCTATCTCGAAGTCGTTCGGTCGGGTCAACAACTACAGAATCAACCCTTCTCAAGAAATGGTAGCCATTGGCATCACCAACATGCTGGGGCCCTTCCTCGGCGGGTACGCTGCAACGGGCTCTTTCAGTCGCACTGCCATTAAGTCGAAGGCCGGCGTGAGGACTCCGTTTGCCGGCGTCATCACAGCCTTTTGTGGTTCCCTCCCCGCCATCTACGCCTTGCCGGCCGTGTTTTACTACATTCCCAACGCGTCACTCTCTGCGGTGATTATCCATGCCGTCGGCGACCTCATCACCCTCCCAATACCATCTATCAGTTCTGGCTCGTATCACCATTTGAGGTCTTGATCTTTTTGTCGGTGTGTTCGTCACCATCTTTTCGAGCATTGGAGAATGGCATCTACACCACGGTGCTGCTCTCGGCAGCGATCTTCTCTTCGGATTTTGAGATCGAAAGGCCGGTTCTTGGGCGTGTCAAGGTTCAATCCATGCTTGGAAATCGCGTTATTGGCAACGACAGGCAGCAGCCGGTACCCGGGTATGGCACGTTTACCGGCTCGCAGGAGGCGCCGACACGCAACATCTTCTTGCCTATCACGCACGCGGATGGGTCCAACCCCGAGATTGAGCTGGACAATCCGTATCCCTGGCATCTTCATCTACCGGTTCGCCGAGGGGTTCAGCTACCCGGAACGCGGGAGCAGCCTGGAGCACTTGGTGGAACACATTTTGCGCACACCGGCGGACGAACCTGTCGCATTTCGACCGGCCTGGCGATCGGCCTGGAACGTTTCCCGGCCCGTCAGGAAGGACATGAAGGCGGCGGCTGCGGCCGGGGTGGACGCGGGGGATCGTGGGGGTGGACGTGAGCTTGCCGACGCTCAAGGCGGTGATTCTGGATTTCAGCTCGGTGAACCACGTCGACATTACCTCGGTGCAGCAGCTGATTGACGTGAGGAATCAGCTGGACCGGTATGCCAGCCCGGATATTGTCGACTGGCACATTGCCTGCATCAACAACCGGTGGGCGAAGAGGGCGCTGGCGGCGGCGGGGGTTTGGGTACCCGGACTGTTGTGCCGACGGGCCGCACAGGAGGTGGAGGAGCATCTTTTCTGTGGCGGAGATTGGGGGTCGCACAGCGGGCTGCGGCGGCCGGAGGTGGAGGTGAACGAGAAGGAGATTGCGAGGAGCAGGAGGCAGACTGCTGCTGATGTGGAGGTTGGGAATAAGCAGCAGAAGCAGCAGCAGCATCATCACCGTGGGCCAAATGATCCTAAGAAGGTTGGGACGGGCGGGAGTGAGAGTGTTCCGAGAAAACCGACGGTTACGTTTGAGCATGCGGTTCTTTCTTTTGCACCAGAAGAGGATGTCGCTGGGGCCGGAGCCACAGTGGGCGGACGGTGGTGGCGCCGTGCATGGGATCAATCGGCCGCTGTTTCATAAGTTGATCTGACGAGCGCGCTGCAGAGCGCGATTGCCAATGTTGAGGGGAGGTATGAGGGGTTGGAGGAGCATCATTAGGCGTTGTTATTTTTCCATAGATTTTACCCGCAGGAAGTAGTGATTAATGAGATATTGGTTTCGTTTTGAGGTTGTCCGTCATATTTGATGTTTTGCTGTGAATGGTGTTTTTGTGAGGTTATTTTTTCTTGGACTGTGGCTTTGATAAAGTGGGCAGAAAGACAGATGGGATCACAACAGAAATGGGGAGATTGTTAAGGAAGGGGGTATAGGGATTTTATTTATATATTGGTCGTCTATAGGTGGTTTTTTGAAGGACTGCTTTTATGGAGCATGGCTAACAGTCCACCACGGCGCTAAACGCCGGTTTTTTTTATTCTTTTTTTTTTTTTTTTTTCGAGACACCGACTCCGTGGGGCGATCGGTGGTGGTGAGCTCGTGGTCATCAAATGGCTCCCATGGCCTGTCGAGGTTTGGGGTGTGAGTGTTGGGGTTGGGGTAGGGTTCGGACCAGTGGTTGCAGGTTGATGGGTTGATGTTGTATCCTGAGGGAGTAGGGGGTTGGTTGAGATTGAAGGGGTGGTGGGGTGTTGAAGTAA
Organism: Podospora pseudocomata; assembly: GCF_035222375.1. Taxonomy (NCBI): domain Eukaryota; kingdom Fungi; phylum Ascomycota; class Sordariomycetes; order Sordariales; family Podosporaceae; genus Podospora; species Podospora pseudocomata. The sequence continues at coordinate 1,060,082 of NW_026946364.1, read as the reverse complement.
GTGGTTGGGTGAGGAGGTTCTTCTGCTTGTATTGGGGAACAGCCAGGGAAGGGTTATGAAGATTGCGGGGTGTTGGTGGAGGAGGAGGAGGAGGGTTTGGAGACGGTGGCGGGTGGGATTCGAGGCGGTGGAGGCGCTCGTGGAGGTTGGCGGTGGTGGAGGTGTTTGTTGGGAGGGAGGAAGGGGTAAAGGAAGGTGTTGTTGTTGTTGTTGTTGTTGTTGTTGTTGTTGTTGTTGTTGTTGTTGTTGTTGTTGTTGTTGTTGTTGTTGTTGTTGGTGGTGGTGGTGGTGGTGGTGGTGGTGGTGGTGGTGGTGGTGGTGATGGTGGTGGTGGTATGATGTGGTGGTTGTCAGCTTGTCGACTGTGTTTTCGGGAGGACTACCATAGCCACCGTCCGAGGGCGGGATGGACACACAAGACTGCATTGTTGGTGTCGAGATGGAAAGTCTTTGACGGGGAGCAAACGACGGACAGCTGTCGCTCTCTCGTTTTGCTCGGCTTCTCCTCCAACAGCTGTATTGTCCTTTCTAGGGAAGGTATCCTCTTCTTCTTTCTCTAGACGCCAAAACCAGACGGATTCTATACCGGGCGATCACCGGGATTCTCACAGGTGCGTGGACAGGCATCTTTGGTTCAATTATCTTGACTAAGTCATGTCTCGGGTTGTTTGCTTAAAGACTCTGGCGGTTTCTTTGAGTTGGAACTAGTGTTCCAGGAAATTTAAATGTCATGGAGACTGGGAAGAAACACTTCGAGACTGAAGACAGAGGTAGGAAGCAATGCAGTCACCAGAATGCTTGTAAAACTGATGAGCATATAAATTTGAAAGCAAAACAAGACATTGTGCAAGCTTGGTGGACTCGATCACAGGTATGTTTGAGGCAAACATCACGCAGATGGCCCCGCTTGTCAGGGGATAGACATGATATGCCAACCAATTAACATAGCCTTTTAAAAGCTGCTCTCGCGGTTGTTTGCTTTTAGTCTTGTGTAGGATGCAGTTGTTGGAGCTTATTGGTTTAATATGAAATAAATGCCCTTTGTTGAACTTGGTATCTCAGGATATAGTGTAGAACCTTTCTCAGTTTGACTATGGGGAACGAGAAGCCACACCCATTGGTCCTATTTCAGTTGCCGCATCTGTTCCCATTGAGGACGAAGCAAAGTCTAGGTTGATGACCGTCGAGCTTGTTTCCGCTGCCACGGAAAACCGCGGAATATACTACAGCAGCCCAATTTGCCTCTCATTCCACAGATATGGAGTTGAACTAGGCTCTCGACCTGTCCATAGTGTGGCTATTCGTGAGGCTCTGTCTAAGGGTGGATCACGCTTGAATGTGGAGTCCAAGAACCGTTGTCTAGGCTCAACGCAGCTTGGATGATGGTTGTCCGTTGGGCCCATCACTCCATCTCACTATATGAGGATGCGCATACACTATACAATATCGCTGTGGGCCGCATTCTACGGATTGAAATCAATGCTGATCAAGAGAGAAACCCTAGATGATCTCCTCACCCCCTTCCGCATCCGTAACTCTCAGTTTTGCCATCCGTGGACTCACCCGACCTCGGAGCTGCTTCATAGCCCGGTGTTGCGGTGACATCAGCACATATATCCGCGCGCATACATACAGTTGATATTTGCGGCTCTTTTGCAGCCGGTAATCTCCCGCAGACTGGAAAAGACGGACACCAAAACACTAGGTGACCGGACTTTACCTTGGCTTGCATTGAGGCTTCCTTCTGGTGATGTCATCCCATCTGCTGGGCGGAATGGGACGGTTCTGTTGGATCGGTGTGTCTTTCTGGGATCGTAGTATGGATTGCCGTCTCGTCTTTTGATGCGCGTCAAACATGTGGTTTTGGCTCCGCTTATTGTAGTGGAGATCGGAAAAAGTCGTATCTGATGGGGGCGGTTTCTTGGTTTCTCTATTTGTAAGGCTGGCGAAACTGGTGGGGAGAGGAAAGGCTAGACTGATGAAGGCGCTTTGAGAAAGATGAACTCATCTCAACAATGAGAAATTTTCGTTGGAGGCCTGGGCCTGCATGAAGGACTCGTTAATTAATGAAATCAATACGGGCATTCCGCTTCCCCTCTGCTGCTGTTGGCGATTGGGGTGTGTATCTGCGGTGAGGTGATGTTGTTTGACTGTTTCCCCAGGAAATCCCCGCGCCTCTGATTGATCCCTGAATCCAAGATAAGAAGCCCATCTTCTTGGGCGTGGGGCTCGGCACCCGCTTTTCAGCTTTTGGGACGCCACCGCTGACAGGGGGTTTGGTCCAGGGTGGAGAGCAACCCGCAGGTCGCATGTTTCCTTTGGGCAGGGGTTCCGACGACTCGAGCAGACTGGCGACGCTTCCAATTTCGCGATCCGGGGTGCAGAGCAACATCAGGAAAAGAAGAACGAGCAGTCCAATGGTTCGTCCGTCTCCGTCCACCCCGAAAGCGGGACTTTTTGAGACATTGCCCCGTCCACCACCGCCATCACCACCACCACATCAGAGGCCTCAAGCTGTTGGTGTCGAGCCACTTCATTGAGCAAAACCACATGATGTTTGTGTTGGCACGCTGGTAGATAGATTAGATGTTCGGTCTGGGCGTTGGCGCTGAGGTCTGGAATCGTACGGTCATGCAGCGGCGAGGTCCGCGAGGCTGACATGTCCGTCGGCGTCCTGGGGCTATCGTTCATCAGTGGTGTCGTCGACATGATGTTGTGGCTGCTGACCGGGGATTGCCTGCTCGCCGTGCTCGCCAAGTCTGTCTGCCCCAGCACTCGTTACCCCCGAGCTTTATATAACAAAAAGGCTCATTGCTGATTACCCCTACCCGTGATGCAGTTGTCAGTTAGCCGGTGTTGGTATTCAGAGGGTTCAACTCACACGTTTCGCAATGCAGTTGAAAAGGTGCGTGGAAGATCGGCGGAAGAAAGCGGGGCCCTGAGATAAGAAAGATCGCCGCCTGTGATTCGGCAGAGCCCAACCGATTGCCGGACAACGGGTCGCTGTGACTGGCTCTTTTTCAACGTCTTGAACCCAAAAAACACAAACCATTTGGTAACAGATTCCAGGGCCCACGTCGGCCCAGAAGTCTCCGTTCCCAGCCTCATCGAAATTCCATGTTCTCCAATATCAGATTCGCACGCCAGCATTGGAGACAACCCAACGGCTGCGATGACTACACCAAAGACATCGGGGATCATCAACAGTATGCTTGTCGCACAGGCAACGGCCAATCCGGAAAGCTCGGTGAGCACAGGAGAGCCTCGCAATCCCTAATTACCTTGGCCTCTGGGCCCCGTCATGCAACTCGGTGCGGATCGCTGCAGTGCACTCCTCCTGGAGCGAAGACGCTGCAGCTGAAGCTTTGCCAAGTTCGACAAGACGAATCAAGACAGACAGAAACCGGAAAGGGCGCAATCCAAGACCTCAGCTCTTGATCAGGAACACAATCCACTGAAAAGGGGGGCCCCAGGATGGGGGTTTCTTATACAACGACTGGAGCTTCGCTTTTGTTGCACAAGCTATTCTCGGTGTTCAAGGTCTCAGCCAGAACAAGTTTTGTGTCCTGCTGACGACATGCTTCGTTTCCGTAGGGCGGAGTCACACTGTAGGGAAGAGTGCGAGGAAGAGTGTATGACAGAATCATTGATGGGAACCTGAGATCATCACGAAACCGCCGCCTCGGTATCGGTGTGTGTTCCAACCTGAGGTGGTGGTCCGATGACAAGAAAAAGAAGGGATGGCGTTCTGTAATCTCGAGACTGCTCCTTCGAAAAGATTAATGAATGAAACGACAAAAAATTGCGCACCCATTCCGATTACCGCCCTAGTGAACCAATCCTACTGTTCATGTGGGTAGACAAGCGTGTGATGGAGGGAGGGGAGGGGTTTTCTTTTCACCCACACCCCGTCAGCAGATGGTCGTGCAGGTGTGCGGCGAACCCCCACTTAGCAGACATGATGCACCACCACACCCCAGGAACCAAGAGCTCTGGAGCTGAGGCTGTGTACAATTGCTGATAATCCCATCATTTTACACATTGCACATTTCACCAGCTGGCCAAGAGCTCAGGCCATATCCAGGTTGCATATGGCCTATTCTGTTTGGCTGATGTAGTCCCAAGAGGCCCCTGATAATGACCACGAGGGATTATCTGAATAAGCAATGGTTTGATTCTGACCTGACCTGTAGCTCAGTGCTGCTGAAGCTCGAGAGGAGGAAGAGTGGGGTACGAAACAGAACAGGCCATCCATGGAGTGTACGCATGAGGTCTTTACTTAGGTGTAGAAGAAAAAACAGACAGGAGTCTACGCAGTAGAAACTATTCAAGAACCTTTTCAGACAGCAGTATCGACGTCGACCACAAGTCAGGGCAGTCAGTCGAACAGCAGCTGATGGATCCATTCTGGAGGTACGGTGTACCTCTCAGCTTGTACCTGCCCGTGCGCAAGCGTGGAGCAGAGCGGGGGTCGTCCCACACCTGCCACCGCGCCCCCGGTACCGCAGGACTGCTAGCTGCTTGCGGAAGCCCTGTGCGTGTCCCCGGGATGACCCCAGACGACTGGGGCTGGGCCTATCGTCGAAGATGCCGTCGCCGAGCATGGTGGTGGAGCAGGCGGAACAGAGGACAGCTCCTCATCAACAACAGGCAAGATATTTTCCCGCGCTCCGGAACCCACTTAATCTGGGAGGGAACTGAAACTGGATTCGGGAAACACCGCAGAAAGATGGACTGCAAATAGGCATATCCGGGTCCCCTACCCACCAGGCAGTCTGAGTGGAAAGTGCCTGCTGCTGCCGGCCCCGCCCTGGCGCGCTGAATTGGCGTCGCGTCAGAGGTTTCGCTGCCCTCCTATCCTAGATAGGCGTTGCGGGTGGGATGGGGACGGTCGATGGATCCGATGCCGTACGTAGTAGGGTGGTTTATATACTCAGGCTTTGTCCCACCCTCGTCCATTGTTTCTCGTTCCTTCCCCGTCTCAGACCAGACTTGTGTCGAAAAATTATACACCTTCCGACAGCCTTTCCCCAACGGCTGCTCTCGGCCTCCTCCTCCTTCTCCTCCTACTACTACTCCTCCTTCTTCTGTCTTCCTAGGTATCCATTCTTTAGATTGCCTATCCATTACGACGACACTAAACGACCCTCACGCCCGTCCACTGCCCTGATTACCTACCCTATCCATCCGGGCGCCCGCCCTGCTCCGGCCTCTAGCAAGCATTCTGTTCACGCACGTCGGCAAAGGACTCGACACCGCGCCATGTCCGACTCAACTTCCGAGGCGGCTCCGGCCTCGACGCCGCTCCATTCCGGTACGTAGAGCCACAACCATCCAATGATCTCACTATCCATTCAATCGGGCCCTGATTGCGCCTCTCAATGACATTCGACAAGCTAACCAGGGGGTGCCAACAGCGAGGGATAACCTCAATGAACCCTTCAATGCCGGTGACCAAGCTTATATCCTCGTGTCGTCTGGCATGGTCCTGTTGATGATTCCGGCATCGCCTTCCTCTACCCGGCCTCGCTCGCAGAAAGTCGGCCTTGTCGCAAATATGGGTCGTCATGATGTCTTTCAGTGTCATTGTCTTCCAATGGTATTTGGGGTTATTCACTGGGCCCTCAGCCCGACCGCTACCAACGGCTTCATTGGCAACCTCGACAGATTTGGCCTCCGCAACGCTTTGGGTGATGAGTCTCCGGCTCCCCTTCATTCCCGAGCTGCTGTACTCGTTTTACCAGGCAAGTACTTGGCTGATTTCGACTTGCGCACGTGGCTTGATGCTAACAGTTGGAAGATGCAATTCGCTGCTGTTACTGCTGCCCTCGTGATCGGTGCTACTGCTGAGCGTGGTCGCGTCATTCCCGGCATGGTCTTTACTTTCTTCTGGGCTACTCTCGTCTACTGCCCTCTTGCGTACTGGGCCTGGGGCGCCGAAGGCTGGGCTTTCAAGTGGGGTGTTTTCGACTACGCTGGTGGCGGTCCCGTCGAGATTGGTTCGGGTGTTTCCGCTTTGGCCTACTCCTGGGTGCTCGGGCGCCGCAACGAGAAGATGATGCTCAACTTCCGTCCCCACAACATCTCGCTCATTACTCTCGGCACTATCCTTCTCTGGTTCGGATGGCTCGGTTTCAACGGCGGCTCTGCTTTCGGCGCCAACCTCCGCGCTGCCATGGCCTGCTGGAACACCTGCTTGACTGCCATGTTCGCCGCCATGACTTGCGCCTTCTCGATTTCCGCCTTGCCAAGAAGTGGTCTCGTCGGCTGGTGCTCCGGCACCATCTCTGGCCTCGTTGCCGCCACTCCCGCTTCCGGTGTCATCACCCCTGGGCCAGTGTTTTGCTTGGTGTCGTTACGGGCGTTGCCTCGCAACTTTGGCACCAAGATCAAGTTCTACCTCCGCATTGATGATGCTCGATGTGTTCGCCGAACACGCCATCGGTGGTATCGTCGGTCTTATTTTCAACGCTTCTTCGCCGCCGACTACATCATCGGCCTGATGGCATCAACTTGGGCGTTCAGGGTGGCTTCCTCAACGGCAACTGGGCTCAGCTCTACAAGCAGATTGTCTACATCCTTGCTGGCTGCGGCTATACCTTTGTCGTCTCGGCTCATCGCCAAGGCCATCGACCTCGTTCCCGGCCTTCACCTCCGTGCTTCCCACCGAGGCTGAGCTTCGGCATGGATGACGACCAGCACGGAGAGTTCGCCTACGACTACGTCGAGGTCCGCCGTGACTACCTTTGCCTGACTCCTGCGGAGAAGGAGCAGAGAGCTGATGGCGATGTTGTCGTCCTCAGCACGGCATCACCGGGCATCAAGAGATGGCCACTGTTCCAGCGCCCCTCCCACACCTCCCTCAGAGCCCGCTACTGCTGTCGGGAAGGAGGAGAAGGTGTCCGGGTCTGCGACTGATTAGGTGTCACGACCAGTCATTTGAACATTGTTTGAAAGCGTTGTTTCCTTTTTCTATTGATATCTGGATAAGGTGGGGGTGCAGGAACGAAGGGAGGCAATGTGGAAAAGACAGGCAGGCCTGGAAGCGGCAAACCCTGGGAAGCATAACGGCTTTGCTTCCAAAGAAGTATATATTTTTCTGCCGTGTCGTTTTGGATCTTTTTTTTTTTTTTTTCATTTACATTGTCCCTTGTTTTGACCCTTTTGAGAATAAGGTTTGCGGGCATGACGTTGTTGTAAAAATACCCCTGAAAGCTAGCTTAGCGATATTTATGTGTGAGATGGATGATGGATATGGTGTTTAATCTAAAGATATAACATTTACTTTGATCACTTGTGATGCCGGTATTTTTTTTTTTTTTAACCATTGAGCTGCTGCTGAGAAATCAAGTGTTTAGACGAGACCGATTTCAGACATGGATGAGGCAAGATCATGTCAAAATCTTTCAGACAGGTCGGTTGCTATGTCGTGTCTTCTGCAGGCAAGCATGTGAAGCAGCGAAATCGGAACTGTGAGACTAACAATTATATCCTGAGGGAAGAACAGGCGGGGATGGGGTCTAGAACACCATCACCTTCCGTCTAATCTGGACGCTACAGTAGGATGGATCCCAGATCAGACATATGCAATGCTGTCTTGTCTTGTCAAGCTTTTCCTTGGTATGTGCCTTGATGCCGGCTCTGGCGTGAGATCGGAACTAAGGACCACGGTCGGGGACGCCGAGTCAAGCGATGGCATCTGGGGAGGCCGGGGAGGGTGGTGTACTGTATGCCGCCGGACTGGGGAAAGGGAGGGGGGCCTAACAACGATCACGATAAGAGGTGGAAAGCCGGTCAGGATCGTCAACTTGTAGTGGTTGCATTAGGAAGTCTTGGGAGGGAGGCTTATCTCTACGAAGAAGTCACCGCAAGGCTGGATTCGGTAGTTGTGGTTTTTAAGTCAACCAAACAACAATGGGACGGGATGTGAGGTGCGGGAAGAGGGGTGCGGGTTCTTATCTCTGGGCGTGGCCGGGTCGGGTCGGGTTGGGATGGGATGGGATGAGATGGGATGAAAGGGCTAAGAAAACTGGCTGGGACTAGGTGGGAGAAGAGAATGGAGAATATCATGTGATTGGGAGCTTGGTGGTGCAGCCGGGGAAGGAGGAGTGCTGGGTGCTGGGCATCGACCAATGTTGCTGAAAACAGACAGGTGCTGTGATGGCTGGGGAGGGATGGATGGAGGGGAGGGTTGTTCCATTCCTTCTAGAAGGTTTTGGTGGGCAGTGATGGCGGATTTGGTTTGGTATAGGTGAGAGCATTGATAGAGGAGCACAGCGGTGGTATGCTGTTTTTGTCAAAGCCAGGCTGGCCATTACACTTGAAATCGTTTATCCTACTCCAGAACAAAAATCTTTGAAACCTTATACCTTTACTTTATTTTGATTTTCAAAAGAGGAGATGGAAGTCGAGGGTTGGTGTAAGTGAGATTAAGAAACCGTTTGGTGGGGCTGAAATTACGTACAACAATACCGCCGCCAAGGACGGGAAAGCGGGTATGGGGGCGCGCGCCTGGTGGAGAAGAGAAAGGAAACATTTCAGTTCCCGGCTGGGGGATACGGTACGTAATGCCAAGGTTGGCGTCATCGTGGGTTCTAAAATTGATCAGAAAAGAAAGACAAGGTCCCTGTTTTGGCGTGGATGGAAAGGGAATGGGATTTCGGAGATTGTCGATGTTGGGGAGATCTGAGACTAAAGATGTGGGTTTGAGAGTTGAGGAATCTGAACTAGCTGTTGGAGGGGTTCATGACAGTGGTTCGCCGCCTTGCACAGTACTGCCAGTGCCGACGAGGCGAGGATGGCCAATAAAACATAGTTTTGTGACATGATAAACAGATATAGTATGAGACATAATCGTTGGTTGGTTTTGAGGTCAACAATGTTTCAAATTGTGGACAACACGTGCAGACATGGCACATTCGGCAACAAGGCGCAGTTGGACTTGATCAACCCCTGTCACCCCTCACTCACAGCCTCAACACCACCTCAACGACACCACCTCAACGACACCACCTCAACGCCGCCACCATTATCTTAGCCAGGCACCGCGTTGCTGCTGCTGTGCGACCCTTCAATTTTCATAAGCCCCTCACATCTTACGATAATATCTCACATTGCATACATCACCACACCACCTTGCCAAATATGAGCCTCTTTCAGTATCTCATACCGGACCGGAACAACACACCACTCATAGTAGCTCTCACAGCCTCCATCACCACCATCACTCTCGTCATCCTCGACAAAAATCTTATATCCTCCCTACCTAAACTCCTTGCTCCCCTCTCAAAACCGTCCTCCCAACCCTCCCCGAAGACGAACTCAAAACCTAGAATACAAACCCGACACCTTCCCCGGCGCCCGTGATGTCGAGACTCCCGCAAGCTCCCCTTCCTCCCCACCTTCCCTGACCAAAAATACTAACCCCCCTTCCACCCCTTCCCAGTATGGCTCCATCCGCATCTACGAATTCGGCCCCGTCACCGGCCCCAAAGTTCTCTTCATCCACGGCATTCAACCCCTGCACAACCCTTCTCGAAACTCGCCCTCTCCCCTCCAACCACCCCTCCCACCCATGCCGGGTAATGCTCTTGACCTCTTCGGCAGGGGCTTCTCCGACAACCCGGCCGACCTCTCCCCACGACGCTAGGCTGTACATCTCCCAAATCCTCATCGCCCTGGCCTCTTCTCCCATATCCTGACCGGAAGCGAAACGCCTTCAAGCTGGTGGGGTACTCCCTCGGCGGGGGCATCGCCACCCACTTTGCGGTTTCGTTCCCTGATTTGGTGAGGGATCTGGTGCTGCTTGCCCCCGGCGGGGATGATTCGCCCGCATCGTTTGGGACGTTGACGAGAAAGGTTTTCACTAGTGGCGTTGTGCCGAGGGGGTTGCTGCATTTGGCTACGAGGAGGAGGTTACAGGAGGCCGATTCGGTCGAGCACGAAACGGGGAAGGTGACGGCCAGGTTGCAGGAGCGGCAGGATCCTGCGTCGAGGCTGGTGGAGGCGGAGACGGCGGATGATGTTGGGGCTGATGGGGAGCCGAGGACGGGGTTGGAGAGGAGGGTGTTGAGGCAGGTGCAGCAGCAGTTGGTGGTTCACGAGGGGTTTGTGGATGCTTTTATGGGTTGTTTGAAGGATGGGCCGTTGATGGGGCAGGAGGGGGCTTATAAGAGATTGGCTTTGAGGGGGGGGGATGAGGGGAAGACGACGGCGATCATACTGGGAGAGGAGGACGAGCTGGTCAATCCGGGGAGTATGAGGAGGATTTGAAGCCGTTGTTGGAAGGGGGAATGTGGTTTGGGAGGTGGTGAAGGGGGGGCATGATTTTCCTATGACTTGGGCGGAGGAGGTGCTGGGGTCGTTTATAAAGTTTGGGGTGGAATGATGATGATGGCGGAGGGTGGTGGTGTTTATAATGCTGGGAATCGGGTGTTTTAACGTTTGTTGACTGTACGACGCTAGCGGCACCGGCCACCATCTTGCCGCCACGGACTGTAGAGAACTTCAGGCTGGGCGCTGACTGGCTCAATGAGTACATCGGAAAGTCGAAATCTCTGCCCGTTGGGAGAAAAACCCCATATCGCCACGGTGAGGATTGGCAATCTGCCTCCTGACTGAAGTAACACCTACCTACTAATACTGGTAACTGTGGTGGTTCCATGAGTGAGCTGCTCGTCCTCGTTAATTTTAACATCGCGTGTCCTCAACAGCCCCAATGAAATCCTCTGACCAGAACTCAACAACAACATCACCATATGTCTCGCCCACAACCCCCAGTTTCTCCAGGTCCCCTGATTGTGTCCTCCTTGGTAAATTATACACCCGGGTAGGTCTAAGGTGTAATCTGGTGTGTTTTTTTGAGCCTGGGGTGCTACACTTGGAAGAAAAAGAATCCAGCAATCACCAAGCCTGCTGGTAAGGAGAGAGGGATGGCGTGAGTATGTTTTGGAACCATGAAACGCAACGGTGTTAGTCGGATTGATCAAAAGCAGTCCATAGAAAGATGTAGATGTAATCTTTCAGAAAACGCGGTTGTCTTGTGAAAGATAGCATTTCTATTCAAGTGTCAGATCTGATTTCTAGAGGCCGACAAATTTGACACTTGAAGAAGAAGAATAGTGCATGAGAGGATCAACGTTGCAGGTCGCCTGGAAGAAAAAAAAAAAAAATACTAGATATATACTTGGAATAGTGCGGTGTCATGACAAAATTTGACTCACTTTTACAAGAGGCACCTTTCAGACCCATCACACAGCATGTGCAAACTTCACACAAAGCTCCCCAAACAACACAAACATTGATTCAAAGACCTGCTGCTATGACACCTCTATGACAAACAAATACTTACCATCTCACACCGAATCCATATACCCACCCTCCTCCCCAGCATCAAACAAAAACTAGGAAACTAGAACAAAGGGGTTATTGTTACAAAACCCGTATATAAACCAACGAAACACAACAAACCACCTCCCTCCCCCTCCCCACAATCAATCCCAAGACTCAAATCTGTAAAAATAATCCTCATCCAACCCCTCCCGACTTAGGCACCACCCCGCCCCCAGGAACCGGCCCGGCATACATCTGCTCCAACCTCACATTCAACAGCCTAATCTTCCAACCCGTACTCGCTCACCAACGTCCCTGCCAGCTTGTTCGTCTCGGCCGTGATCGGCGTCTGATTCAACAACATGAGCGTCCCGTCCACTCCGACGCCAAACTGTGGTTCCAGCGGGAACAGCGTCAGGATCGGCTGTTCTTTTGGACCCCCGTTCGAGGTGGCGGCCACGGCGCTTGTGCTGTTCGCGACGCTTCCCTGGCCTGCTGCCGCCGGGTATGTCCTCCCACGAAGCTGTAAATCGTAATCTGGTCGTGGGTTTGTGGACTTGCGCGCCATGACGGGAGGCAGTCGAGTTGGCAGCCGGGCTATCCGCGGCATCAGGATCTGCCACCGGCTCTGTTTCATTCGAGCGGAAACATTCGACACGACAGAGCTGATGGTGCTCGAATCAATCTTTCCGTCAGAGCCTCGAGGCCGGGATCGTATGCAAGACGCTCAGGAAAGCCGGCATAGTGAAGGTATGGTTGTGAGAGAGTTTGGCATACCGCCAGGGCTGATAAACCTTCTCTTCTGGTAGCTGTTTCTCTCGAGTGGGCGTTGTTGTTGCGGGACATGGGCTTGGTAAAACCACGAGCCCTGCAGCAGACACCGGATACGCTGCTCCTGACAAACGACAGCGCTCGTGTTTGAGCTGCCTCGCGGACCTGGAAGAGATGCGTGCCCCATTGGTCTTCAAACGATAGCTCCAACAGCTCCATCTGCAACTCCCTCAACCGACCAGCATCGTACTCTTGCAAGTCATCCTCCACCTCCAGCACGTCCTTGTTTCTGTAGCCTGGCCGACAACTTGCTCAATGAGAATCTCACTAGCTCGGCCACCTTGTCAAAGTCCTCCCTCTGCGCCCCCGTAGCCCCACATACCACGAAAGAAAGCATGCAGCCCTTCATGTGAAGCCTCGACCACTGAAGCAGCAGCGGCTTCGAACAGCCTGTCGTTGTTCTTCCCCATCATTCAGAGCCATGATAACCCCCGGGATATCCCTCCCAAGTCAGACTTTGTCCACCTCAAAGTGATCATACAAGATCATCGTCACGGCCAAACTCGCCCTCGCAACCGGACACCGTTCATTCAGCGGGTGCGTCGACTGCTCCAGCAACAACTTTGAAACCCATCCTCGTTCTTCCTCACGCAATCCGTCAAATCCATTGCCCAAAACCCCCGCCGTCTCGAACTCGGCCGCCGGGCTCTCCGTCTCAAACCCCAACCTCTCCCACTTCTCCGGGTTGTGCTTCCTGCTCGTCTTTCTCGTAGTGGTAGTGGTAGTCACCGTCCCCGACTGCCCAGCTGTCCCTCCCCTGCTGCGGCGGAATCGGCACCACCACACCCCCCCAACCCCATTAACATGCCTCCGATCCGGCGCACTCGCCAAATGCAACCCCTTCAACGCCCGCCTGTGCTCCGGCCTCTCAAGATCAACCCTCACCTCCTCCACTTCCTCAGCAAAACCTTTGTCAGCCCCTGAAACTCCAACAGCGGGTGCGCCGTCTTGCAAACTCGAGCTCTGCAACAAATTATACACCGCCTTGTCGGCCCCAAATCCTGCAACCTCTTGATAAACTTACTCCAATCCTCCCCCCTCCCCCTCCTCCCGCCGCCGTTCCCCTTTTGCCCCCCGGCAGCCACCGTCCCACTAGCAACATCATTAACCACCGCATCCCTAACAAGCGCATTAATCAACCCCAAAGCATTCGCACAAAGCGCGTGATCCGCACTCTGCAACTGCTGAATCACCAGCTCGAAGAACTGTGGATAAACCGCCACGGCCGGCTTCAACGCCCGGAACCCAAACAAACGTCCCCGGCACAACCCCTTTTGCCCCCTGTCCAGGTTGATGCCCCACCACTCCCCACCAGTATACTCATCGCCCCTCGCAGGATATTCACCAACGGGTTCGTCACCACCAACTCCACAGCCCTCTCCACCAGCTCCCCCGCCCCGGCACCCTCGAATATATCCCAGCCCATGTCTGCCTCCAACAGGCGGGAGAGAGCCTGGAGGGAGTAAGCGAGGGTGTTGCCCCCCCGTTGTCATGATCGGTCGGCGGAGGATGACCCGACCACCAGAGGATATAAACACGTCGGCAAAGGCCGGGTCGTTGATGCTGGATTGGAGCTTGAAGACGGCCATTTGCGGGCGGCGTCCTCGTCCGAGGCATGAGTAAGGCGGGAGAGGAGCGCAGGGGATGTCTGCTTGGTCCATGATGGGCGGTGGATTCCCCTTCTTCTTTAGTATCGTGATGGATGTAAATTTATGGGGCTCCGGAGTTTTCTTCTTTATTATTTTTAAAAAAAAGAAAACCAGAATCGTCGTCGTCGGGGTGGTGGTGGTGGTTATAGCCGTCGACTAATACCGACTTCTGTCTCGCTCGCTCTTGATCAGGTCGTTGCTTTTCGCGTTACTGCCTGCCGGACAGTTTTGTACGTAGTGGTATCTTGTTCCCACGTCGTCGTGTCAAGACATCGCTGGTTTGTTTGTTTGTTTGTTCTACTCGTCACTTCAATCTTCGAAACAGGTTGTTGTTCGCTAAATTGACGAAAGAAAAACAAAAAAAAGTGAACAAGAGCAAATTGTCGAGTTGTATTGTTCCCCACGAATGTCTGGCGCGCGCACCCCAGCTTCCGTGACGGCCTGAGCCACTGACGCACAGACCCCACCCACTCCAAGAAACGGAATTGGCCAATTCAACACCTGTCAAAATCTTAGTCGGGTTCACCCTAATAATTTCGGCCGGCAGCGCAAAAAGGAGCTACCTCGCTACAAGACATTCTTCCAGAACATCACAAAAAAAAAAGGCAGGTCTCCCCATCGATTTAATATCACATATCCTCCAATATTCATAAAAGTACTTTTCTATTTCAACAGCACTGATAAAACTACCAGTAACAAAAAACAGGTATCATAAAACCACCACTACCACCATCAATCAATCACGCAATTAATAGCAACAATGCCATGACTATGACACAAACAATAAACAGTAGAAACAAAAAATAAAACCCCAATCCAGGACTAACAGTTAGTTATTAACCCCAACCCTCCTCCTTCGCCCTCAGACCTATATATGAATGCCATTTCCACCCAAAAAACCCTAATCAATTACCCCTTGCCCCTTGCCCTTGTCCTTCTTACTCCTTCCCATGAAAAACTTGCGACGAACACTGCGATCAGCCATCTAGTCATGACCCCGAAGAGCCCGGCACCTTCAGGTCCTTTTTGCTCAGAAAACTCTTCCTGATCCCCGACGTAGACTTGGGGCTGCCTGGTGACCCTTCTCCTCAGTCGGAACGAATGAGCCCTGATCCAGACAGACCCAGAACCAACCGACAGCTGCTTCTCCTGACCAGAGTTGGTCTCATCCACAAAGCAGAGTCTTCGTTAAGCGGGTCGTCGCTACCGAAGGTGTGGTGCCTTGGCTCTACCTGAATCTGAGCGTCTGGAGTGCACTGAATCTTGAACGTCCCTATCGAACTTGATCGTGCCACTAGACGACTTGCGATGCTTGGTTTTGCCGACCTGCTTGGTCTTGCTGTCCTTGGTCTGCGTGATGATGACGTAGACTAATATCCGCCCATCTTATGTTTCTGCGAAACCATTACCAGCCGCGCAAGCCGCAAAATATCTGCGGCAAATGGCACCGCACCCAGCCATGCCAACCCACACCCCTGGTTCTTGCATTTGGCCAAGAGACCGCCAAGACCAAGGCAGTCTTGTCACCAGGAGGCTTGCAGCCTCTGATAGCCCTGTTAATCGCCTGATCTTCAGTCCGTCGCCGGGCCCCTGAGTCAGCCATTGGAAAGATGATGGAAATGCCTATCGAGCCGACAGACCCTTCATCATCCCCTTCCTGCCCGCAGCACTGCGAACCAAGAAAGAGGCACCCAAACACCATGGCCCACAGCGGCACCGCCCCTGAGAGCACACACCAGCACCTGCCCGGCACCCAGAGAAGCCACCAAGGAGGTCAGCCCCGTCTGTCCTGCGACGGAAGTTCATGAAGAGACGGTCGGTGCCCGGACTTCCGTCCAGGCAAGTGAACCGCCGGCCCCCGAATGGCCTGAGCTGCCTGCCACGTCAGCAGCCGAGGAGTCAGGCTTCTGTCAGCGAAACCTGAATCCCAAACAACAGTCGCCCTGAACCTGGCCGCCGTTCCTCGAGGACTGGAATCGTAGCTGAACCCTCCACCTCGACTCGAAGGCCTCGACCGGCCCTGGGTTCGGAACACTCCACGCTGAGCCCAAACTCGCAACAAGTGGCCTGCCTGCCAGTCGAAGTCGGCAGATGGGCAAGGCCCACATCTAATCTCGGAGACATCACTCCTACTGACACCCGCCAGGGTCGAGCATCATCTCAATCGAACATACTGAGGGCCGACCCGGATGGAACACATCGCTCCATCATCATCCCTTCAGCCTGAGCACCGCTGGGGTTGTTCTGAGGCCAAGTTAGCCGAAAGTCCAATCACGAATCGACCGCAGCACCCTCACTGCCACTGCCTGAGCATCAAGAGCATCAAGTAAGACGGGCACCTTGCCCTCCCCAAGGTCCGTCTCCTATCACCTTGGATGGTCAACCTCCCTGGAGAACCTGAAACCAATACTTCATCTTGAAGCAGTCGCCAATCTCAGTCGCCCTTGACCCCTTTGAACCGAAGAGGCATACGAAGGAAGGCCATGTCGCCCACAAAGACCTCGATGGGTCTGACTCTCAGCAAATCGGCTCCATGAGCTTGAACATGATAAGACCCAGACTCTTCTGAGCAGCCCCTGCAAGGCAGACCTTGGGGGCTCCCCTTCACTACGCGATCCCCGGAGGAGAACAATGTCGCCGAGAGAGTACTGGGGTCTTATGAGAGGCGTCGCTGGCTCTCTCAAGGTCAGCCGAGAACTTGCCGGCCCGGCAGAGCGAGAACATCCGCCGCATCTATGCCACGGACCTTTCCTTCTTCCCTCAATTGCCGCCTTTCCTCCTCAGCCTTCCTGACCCAAATGCCGATATAAGGACAGCCATGACAGCAAGTAAGTGGCGCCCTGCGCCCCTTGCTGTGATGACGCAGGCCATCCTCGTGCCTCGTCGCATCAGCCACCGCCAAGCTCACCCCTGAACCATGCAGTCACCGGAGACCTCGTCAAGTGGCCCTGCCCACGCCCTCAGAGTCCATGACCCCAAGCTGGAGGCCGCCGAGCAATGAATGCAGAGAACCCCGCCCAGTCGACAAGCCGTTCTGAACGACGCAATCATCCTATCACTTAATCACACGCACGGGTCAGACTGCCAAGAGCCCCGATGATTACGAAGGTTCCTATACGCTTGAAGTGAAGGAAACACCAATGGTTACGCAGCCACTGCCAGTCAATCGAGATGGCCACCCATCTACTGAGCCCATCCGACATCACACCCCAGCCAAAGCAAAGACAAACAATCCCTGTCCCCTGCCATCAGTTCATGTCTCCAGCTTGACCCAGCTCTTGAATAGCCCGATTCCGGCAATGTCACACATCCTGACAAACGCTTCAGCTCTGGTCGCGATGAACCCCGAGCCACGCCCCAGCTGCGCGCCTGGCAGTATGGACCGCCTTCCATTCAATGAGTCGCGTAGGGGTTGAGCTGGGGTCGACCATGCCACCATCGCCCTTGCCTGCCTGAACGTGAAGCAAGATACCCCTGAAACAGACTCGAGCCGGCTCCAGGGCCCAAGACAGGAAGAAACCGATATCGGAAAACAAACCCCCTGCCCTCACACGTTGTTCCAATCTTGCCTCCGTGCCCCTCGACTTTCTAATGTTGTCCCGCCAACTCTTGTCCCTAAGTGGAAATCGCCGAAACCAAAGACGTCAAAATCTGTTTGTCATCGAGCAGCGACAATGATTGCAGCGAGTCCTGTCCATGGATGGCTGCCCCTCCCCGATGAACCCTGGTCTCAAGCAGAGCACCCGTCCTGTCCAAAAAGAGAAATGGAAACATAGATCAGGGCACACGGCGTTCCTTATACCCTGAGCACCGAAGAGCAACAAAGGAGAACACCGATTTATCTGATCAACAGGAGGACATCCGATGACTCGATGACATCATCGAAGAGCCGGATCTGCCCATAATAGGGAATGAAGGATGAAACCAAAACGTCCTCACCACCAAGAGGCCTGGCAGACGCACCGATGGGTCGGCCTCCAAGTGGTTAATACATCCACCCTCGACGTAAGCGACCCGGCAGCTGACCCTGAGACGCATCAAACCGCCGTCCCCATCAACATCCAAACCCTCGCTCTAATCATGGCCCTTCCGATCCTGACCCCAACCTCGGGGTCCACCCTTGCTCCTGAGCCATGGGTGTCACACGGCATCGCCAAAGTAGCCGGAAACATCCAGTCCGTACACGGGCTGTCATCCCCTCAGCACGCCCCACGTTCCATTCTGGCGGAACCCGCTGTCCAAGTGCTGCGGAATGGAAACCTGACGACAAGAATCGATGGAACGGTTCAGCGACTGGCTGGTGATGAACCTTAATCATGTTAAGTCAACCATCCATTTATTCGTTATCGGTTCTCGAGCGTCATATCGTCCCGAAATCTCAAGCACGCAGAGTGCGTCATTGCTTAATACCTGTATGGTACCACCACCGCCAAATGTTTCACCACTTGCACACGCTGCCAAATTTTATCAGCGCAAGTGCTGCATACCAGCCCATGTACCACACATGTCAAAGCAAAATTTCCGCAATTTCTGCTAATATCAAAGGTCATACCCAAAGAAATGGAATCTCAGCAATGTCTCGATTTGTCACCCGAATCGACTCATCGGCCACCTCAAACCTGCCCCAACCGGTCTCCCTCCAAATGTCTCAACCTCAACATTTAATCACCCATCAATGACCCTGCCATTTTCATTCTGGACCACCCCTGTCAAACCCCGACCTGCGTGTAGCTGCCCATTTAATGACCTTGTCAGCATCAAAGATCCGATGATGGCGACACCACCCGCCTGCGGTCCCCCAAGAAGCAGCCCGGCCGCATGCAACCTTGCAAGTCAGCTCCTAAAATGCCAACTCGCTGCCGCCAATGTTTTGTTTCCGGCCGGCGTCAAGCTGAATGCAGCGTCACGCCAGCTCGTCGACTCTTCTATCACCTTTGCTGGCGTCATCAGCGGCACTCCTGTTGCCCGATCCCGAGCAGCCTCGATAGCTCCTCAAGCCGCTTAAGCCCGGCGAAACCGCCGCCTGTCGTCTCGTGCACACGCTGCTCAGCAGCCACGCTTGGTGCTGGTCAATTGTCCAATGGCTTATGAAGAGCAATGTCGGCTGGCCTGTACGACATTCCGGAGTGTCTGCTGTCGCTGGCCGCCGCATATCGGTAAAACCGAAGCCCGTCAGTATATGGATCATGCCAGTTTAATCTGGAAATGCTGAAAGGCCACATGTAATGGACCAAGAACAAAGACCCAGCCAAGACGGGCCGGAACCCAGTTGGCCCCGACAAGAGGCCTAGAGATTGCCCAAGGAGGAGGAAACCATGGAAGGTTCGAAACCCGAGCAAATGTTACACAGCTTAAGCCAACCATGTCCTCAAACCGATGGAGTGAGCCGTCCAAAAGCCAAGTGGCCCTGGGCAAGCGACATCAAAGCAAATGCGCCCAGTAACCCTGGCCGGCGACTGCGGCAATTCTGGCCCTGGCCGGTCCCAGCCGCGCCATCGTGGGCTTGAGAGCGAATCGGGTCGGCACCCGAATCACGAACCTGACCGAGATGGCTCTTCCAGATCCCGAGCCCAGCCGAGGAGGTACTTGTTCATCGGCCCATTCCTGAGCCAGAGTAGCCGCCATCGGCCCACCCCAATGCTCTCACAGCCCTGTCCGCGCCCGACCGCCACCCATCAACAATCTCCGGAATCATACTGACACTCTCACACAAGCCCATCTCGGAGGCCCATCAGTGCTGCAGATCCCAATGGAAAATCTCTCGACTACGAAACCCACACGCAGTCATGGAAGAACACCATCAGCCCTGCCCTCCCCATCCGAATACCGAAACCCAGTCCGTTGAAGATCTAGCCATTGGAGAACAAGTCTCGAACAGCCACGACAGATGTCACCAGACCCAGCCGGCCCAGAATCCCCGTCATCTTGACCGTCGCAGCACGCGTCGGCCCCCCGCCCCATCACCTTATCAAACCCATCACGGACACCGCGCCCCTCCATCCGGAGCCGTTACCGGTCATTGCCGTCACGGCACACAGCCGTTCAGTGCCGTCCAAGTGCTGTGCGCCGCATCAAGAAGCCCTCAGACACCGCCATTCGCAATCATGAAAATGAATGCCAAAGGCGATAGTCGGTGATGGGCTACGTCCTACCCCGACCGGTTTCACACCCCACACATTGCCGCTGACCAAGTACGATCCAATCCGAGCCTGCGACGCGGAAGGCCGGGCCATAATTCCTCTCAAGGGATTCGAATACCGCTAGCCTAACATTTGGGCCGCACGATCTCGGTGGTTGTGGAGTGGAATGCCGAGGAATCCATAATTCATAACCGACCAAGCCCGACATGGACAACCTGCAGCCCGAAGAGAGTCAATTGTCGCCGGAGGCTCTTTCGTCAGACAAACAAAATAGTTGAACGGGATGCCCATGGTTCTGCCAGAGAACTGTAACAATTGCTCTGTCAGAGGCTGGGATCAAGTATCCAAACTCAGTTCCAGACAGACGGGACGATCATGGGAACCCCGTCTGTTTCCGGACCGAGCTTCGGCCAAGTATTTTCGCAGCTCTCACGTCACAACTCTGCTCCGGCACCCAGTCAAACCAATTAGAGACCCAACGCTGTACGAACAAGTGACATCGCCCAGGCTCCTGCCGGACCGCAACGCCAAACACCAAACTCTTGAATCGCACATTTCAGCCCCATCTGGTTCATCCATCCCCCCGAATCTATGAACCAAACACCCTGAACGATCCCCACCACCAATCCCAAAACCACACAATCACAACAAGAAAAAATAACCAACCCACAAAAAATGGCCAACTCCTCGCCCATCTCGGCACCGAACACGTCAACTGCCCTTCTACAAAATCGGCCCGCCGCCACGGCTTACTCGCTGCCCCCTGCCACGTCAAGCCCACTGCAGACGATCCCCGCCCAACCTCTGACCAGAACCCGGCCTCGACCCGAAGAACAGGGATGAACCCCTCCCCACCCAGAAACCACTTCGACGCCTCTCACGAGACATCTGCGAGATGCTACGCGAGATCGAGGAGCTCGTCGTCCAAGTAATGTCAAACAACGACCACCACCGGCAACGCCCGGCCCGCCTATGACCGGCCCGCCCGCGACGACCCCCAACAGCCAGGCACGCCCGGCCCCATCACGCTTGTTTGCTCCCCGCATCGACCTTATGCCGCAAGGCCGTAGAAACTCGAAAGCGAGGCCGGGCCTACACCTCATTCATCGCAAAAATCCCAAGCCCTGGTTTATGGTTTGCTTTGAGCACCGCCAGCGGCCAGCACGAGGCCACAGCTAAGTGAGCCCGACCAAGACGCCCAGCCCGGCTTCCATCTATTATGGCGATACCAGACCGGGCCTCCGGAGGCTTATGCCCACGCCGCAATGCCGCATAATAATCGTACTTGCTGCAGCTAATCATCTCAATTAGTCATGAAACTTCTTTCACGGAGCAGCGTTAGACTGTATTTGACTTGGGCCCTCGTTTTGTCAAGCAGGCCTTCGTTAAAGCCTGCGTACACATACATACACTTCCATGTAATATACAAGAAAGGTTACTTTGCGAAAGGCAACTGAGCAACTGATGAAGGAACTGAGCGACTGAAGAAGGTTCCAAAAAGAATTGCATGTTTTAATACTACCATACACATGACTGTAACGCGCTGTATGATGATGACCGTCTTGCTCTTCCTCCATAATGCACCCAAAAATACTGCTTATTCCAACCAAGAGACTCATGTATCTTGCCCTGTCCTGTTGGTCCCATCCAAAGTAGCAACATTAACTAATAAGATTTAGAGGATATATCTCGTGTGACCTGATGAACAACCTCTTGAACCCCTTCTTGTTTTGATCTTTGAACGCCCCACCATCATGAATTCCACTTACCCCTTCGACCCCTTCATCTCTTGGGATCAGCCTAGAGCCACCCTTGACTGGTGCAGGCAAGCATGCAGCAAGTTTATCACGTTCTGTAAAGCCACAATGTTAGCAGATGAACAGGTTCGTCAAATCCCAGGCAGCATCAACTTTACCAGCCTCATCCTCAAACACGATCGAAATATCATCATGCTCCCCGGGCAGCTCAGGTAAGTCCAAACACAAAAACGCTGCATCCGCCGCGTCCTGCGCTCCATCCATCCCAGCCTGCAGCACCTTTCGGCACGGGAACTTGGCATCCACAATCTTGAGCCCCGCCTTCCCCTGCTTTCCGAAAAGATTCAAACACATCTGTTCCCTTCAAGCTGAAGCCCATGCATTGTCCATGAGAAAATCCGAAAAGAAGGCAAGAATCTGCGTGATTCCTTCTTGCTGCACCACCTGAATCTGAGTAGCACTGGCCTCCCACTTTTGTGGATAGGCACCACCATTCGTCTGCGCGAGATGGCAAATGTTGCCGCAATCCCATCAAAAGCACCTTGAACCCAGTGATAGCCATCTCAAAGGTGTGCAGGTCTTCCATCTTGGAAACATGATGGTTCTGATGGTTGGCCTTTTTGCTTGATGGTATCCAGAGCCCTGGCCAGCCGTTGGGCCGATTCAGAGGAGACATTCGCCTCCGTCATCACGGCGAGCGTAATGTCCGCCTGCGGTTGACGGAAGATCATCATACAGCTCGATTCTGTACGTCAAGGCGCATCTTAAGCCTCCCGGCGCGACGTTAATCCGATCAGTCATCGTTCCGGCTCTTGAACTCAAAGATGACCCGCAGCTTATCAGACAACACACAGTGCGCAGCCTCCGGTCACCGCTGTCTGTGTCCTGGTTGATGACCCCTGACTTGTTCCAGCTGAGGCTGGAAAGTGCCGTTAGTCCTCCATCTTGAGAATCGCCAAACCTCTCCGAGATCCAAGCTCCCTTCAGCGGGAGACTCGTAGAATATCGACTCCTCCCGATGCAGTGCAGTCCCAAATAGTAGTGTATGCATCCGGACTCTTTCTTTTCGTCAGCAAAGACATGACCATGCCCCTTTAAAACGGCCATTCTCGAAACGCAGGGAAAGCGAGGGCTCGTTGTTGTCGCTGCGTAAGAACCAAACCGAATAGGGCGCTTCAGGGCTGTACAGCTGGTTGACGCCACTGAGAGTCTTCGTCCTTGGACCTGTGATGACTGCTATCCGAAACCTCTGTGGTATGTGTGCGAGGACCGGTTGCCGCGCCTTCTTTATGCAACCTCTCTCAAACATGGCAATCTCGCAGTTTGGAGCCGGCTCTTTCGGAAACTGTCTGGCCTGCGGGTCGTTATCGAAGTATTGAAAAAGACCGGAGGGTTGATCTTGAAGACATAAGCTTCGTCTTGCTTCGGGTACAGGTGGAATGTACTTTGTTACTGAACTCGTACATGCTTCGCAAGGTCTGGAAGGCTGGTTGAGAGCACTGTATCATAACAATAAAGCCTCGTGGCATGGCGACTTCCAAAGTGCAGCTGTCTGAACGCCAACGAACATCTTCCCATACCGGTCCGGTGCTCTTGTTGCCAGAGATCCGTAGCTGAACAGCTCCATTCTGGCTTTGCGGCCACAAACAGAATATCAGGCTGCGATTGGGGTCTGACAATCGATATGAAACATGGCAGATGAATGCGCCGCGCTTCTCGCCTCTTTCTCCTCTCCATCAAGAAGAGACTGACTTGGAACCGGCCAAAGCAGAATGCAGAGGGAGAGTCGCCCAGTGGTAGCGTTTCGGGATGCTCATGCTGTGAGCTGGCCAGCTGATTTTTGTGAGAGAGTCTGCTGGATGACCCCAAAGCATGGACTTGAGATCGCCTGGCAGCTGAGGATATTCCAACCAAATGGTTCGATCGAGGTTTGTGGTAGAAAGGGCTCTTCTGGCGGCAGGAAACCATTCCTTCATTGACACCGACGGCTTCCCGCGAGGCTCGACGCGTTATAGCACGCACGTCCTCCGCTTCCTGTCAACTGGACTACGCCCGCTGTTGACAACCCCAGGCATGATTTCCTCCAACAGCCAGTATCCCTTCGCCAAGTCGGTATAAGCCTGTTGTTTACAGATTTCATTCTTCATCTGAGATTCAGGGGTCGAGGGTCGGTCTCGAATGGCATTCTCAAGGGCCATTCTACCAGTCAAAACCACCAAAGAGACGCCCTGGCGAGTTCATTCGGCGTACAGGCGAGCAATGGTCGTACACTTTCTGCGTGTAACCGGAACAGTTCAAAGAGGTGACGAGTGCGCTCCACAAACGTGTTCATGGCATCGTCGGCTGCTGCCGACACAACATCTTGGAAGCTGGAGCCCCCATTAAGGAGTGACTGGCAACGCGTGATCACCCAATTTGCTTCCCTGCCTCGTTGCAAATGGATGATGGAAGCTCGAGGCTGCTGAGATTGCCGAGACTGCGGACACAGGACTATGCGCATGTTGTCTTGCTGCATGTTTTAGTCTCTCTGGCGAGTTTGTTTGTGGCATTGACGGTGTGTATGGCGGTGGGGCATGCTCTGGCGGTGGTGGCGGAATAGGAGATGGATGAGGTCGTTGTCTTTTGGCTGGAATTGGCGGTGGTGCTGGAGGTTGGAGGGTTTGGCGACGGCTGTGGTGGGAATCGGGGTGTTTGAATGGGCTCTGGTGACGCAGTCATGGCCGATCAGGCTCTGGTTCTGGTGGTGTAGGTGGTGCAGCCTCTGCTTCGTCCCACTTGGACTTGTCACCAGAAGCAGCTCTAACCCCTTGACAAACGCCTGTCCTTCGGCTTCCCGCATTTCAGCCTGCTGAATTTCTATGAATGACCTCCGCCTCTCGTCATGATCCACCGTGGGATTTGCCAGGAGGCCGAGCGGATGGGTTTCTCGAAGCAGACATATCTGAGTCGGGGAATCCGAGGTCGTAGGAGAAAACCTGTCTGGGTGCGTCGGAGAGGTGCTGGGTCAAACGTCCCCGGGCTTGGTTGAGCTTCTCGGATCGGCAATCTTGGACTGTTACCGAGATCGGTATGACGAGGAGGAATCGAGAAGGTGGCGGCCTTGCTCTGCGACGTTTCGAGATCTCGATGGTTGGTACTTCGCAGATGTCACCACCCTCGCCCATAACCTCAGGGGGGTGTTTCTGCAAATCTAAGAACCAATCCCCTTCTGTTAGGTTTGCATTTCTTGGGACTACCATTTTGGGATCGTATGGAAAGGGATTGTTGCGAGTTGTTGCTTCCGGTCCCCTGAACCTGAAGCGCATTGGGGTATCGCGAAATGCTCTTGGTGTCGAGTTTCGCGAGCATGGGAGGGGCCCGCATGGGTGACCTGTAATGTGTCGCCAGGACCATGGAAGAAGTCGTTGAGGTCACGAGAATCAGCGGCACCCTGTGACCCTTTCGGTCTCGATCTCGGTCGCGTCCAAAGAGCTTCCCCATGATTCGACCCTTTTGATCCCTTGCCATCATCCTGCAAAAGAAATGGCGGGGGTTCGTTCTCCATCATTGAGCTTGTACTGTTCGTTGTCCAGTCGTTGTTGCTGCTGCGTGTGGGCAGGAAATTGCCGGTCGTACTGGCAAGCTGGCTTCCACGACCGGAACGGAAGGCGGGCATGTGCTCGTCGTCGATGCTCTGGCAGCCCAACAATGTATTGTGGAGCTGCCGACTGGACCCTTTCGTATGGGCTTCGTGGTGGCATATGGCTCCGATCGAGCCCAGAGATGACGGATCGGGCAGCCGGGTTCGGGGAGAGTGGTGAGAGAGGACAAGTTTTATGTTCAATGGGAAAAATGAGACAAAGTTGTGGTGGTTCGTGGACCCGTGGTATGTGGTGCGGGCCTGGGATGAACTGGACGTGCGGGAAACCTTGCTGCTGCGAGGGTTGATGTTAGCGGGTAATGCGGGGCACCAGGGCTATCCAGCGAGGTATCATACCGCCAGTGATACAAGGGAATTACTTCTAAACTGGGAGACAGCCGCTCAGCAGTGGATGCACCTGAACTGCGTCTTGAGAGAATGGAAATCCAATGCCCGCGCCTCAAAAGTCCGGACTCGTGTGTTACTACTCCTTTGCGAGCTGGCCAACGAAGCAGGCAAGCAATTGCAGAAGGGAGGGAAGCTTACTCTCTCGTCACACTCTTTTTTCCATGTTTTTGTCTTGTTATGTCCTGGCCGGTCCACCCCCATTTCTGTCTGCTGAAGATCTTGAGGTGAAGCTGGCTGGAGATGGCTCAATGTTTCAGGGTCGAGAACGGGCCCATCTTCCCGCTGCAGTAATCCCTCCAGTCTCCACGTTCGTGACTTGGGCATCCATCGGCTGTTTCGTCGGCCAAGCAAGCACCTGGTTGGCTGGCTTCCGATGATAAAAGACTTCATCAATACGAAGGCAGCGTGGAATCGTATACTAAGGCCCTGATGTAACGGTGCATTAAGCGTGCAGCTGAACGATCTTCACGAGATGATATTTTGGGGGTTTTGTGTGCTGGTGTCGTACTGCCCTGCCCTGCCCGGAACCTGGACCGGGCATGCTGCAAGACGGCCAAGCAGCGGTATCAATGGCTTTTAGCGTGCCCACGCCTGAAACGGCACTGGGGGCCGTCTATCCATGTCGATCTGCGGCTCCAGGAATTCAACGTCAAAAGAAGGGTTCATCATCCGTAATCAAGGTAAGGAAGGGGCAGTGCGTACCTGTACTACCTAACCTGTGATGATATTGATGTCTAGAAAGAACTGGTTTATCTCCTGCTTGAAAATCATGTCTCGACCTGCTCGGCTGATGCAGTAATTATCAATGATCCTTCATTTTCAACATGGTGAGGAACCATCTGAAATTTTGCACTAGCCCACAGGCATGGGCTTCAGGTCCCCAGACCACCATTCGGCCGCCTAGGCAGTTGGGCGAGTCTGGACCACGGCGGTATCTGGAATTCTATGTGTTGTGCAACCTCAACCGGTGCTGTGATTCATGTCAGTCGATGCTTCCATCTATAACCTCAGTGACATCGGTTTCCAGACTGAGCCCTACACATCTGTTGTGAGTGGTGAGATTGAGCGAGGAATCGAGATAGTTGACGACCATGGCAGGAAGAATGATCTAAAGAACACGTACCCTCAGATGTTATGCCTGCTATATATGTAAGTGCTGGCGCTACACGAATAGATACCCTGTTTACAGCATATATATGCATCTTCGTCTTTCGATGAGACATGCACAAGATATGAATTCAAGCCTGGGCCAGTATCGTGAGGGTTAGGGTTGCACGATACCATGAGCTGCGGTAACTAGTTGTAGTCCCCGGGTCGACCTTGCCGGATCCTGGGTGCTCTGTAGACTTATAAGAATCCACTTCAACTCCGCCATCACCGATCTTGATCGTTCCCGTTGACGGGTGCACCGGCGCATGTGTTCGAATGCCGCCGCTACAGCTGCCATGACGGTGGCGGCACAAAGAACAGCGACTTCCTGCGGGGTCGGACTGAACCCCTCTTCCGTCCCTCACCCCCACCACGTGGGTAGGCATGGCATGGAAGAAGAATCTCTTCCAAAGTCTTCGATCCAAGACATTTAGGAGAGCACTTGCAGATGCTCTATGGTGTAAAAGAGGGCACATATTCGGAATCATCTTTCCAGCTGCCCTCTTTAGAAAGGCCTCGTGGTCTTGGGGCGCATGAGGTGTCGTCTAGGCGTTGCCGGTCTCTCACCGCGCTTGATGTACTGAGTGTCTTTGATGTCCATCAAATCTGTTGCCCAACAAATGATGTAAAAGGCGCCTGTTGACAAGGACCCCACGTCATTGCTCCCCTGGTCCAGACCCTCCACCCAGCTCCCTGCCCCGCCCCGGCCGTTCTGGCAGCTGCGAATCCCGCTCGTCATCCGGAGCCTGGTGTTGCCTGTAAAGAGATCAACGACGTAATTTTTTCTGTTTCCTCTTGCGAAGCCTCTAGGCACCAGAATTCGACCTTCTCCTGGCTTCGCAACACCATAGCGCAGCAATACCGTGCCGAGTACAAGATACTGACAGCTCTTCCGACTCTCCATCGTGCATCCTACCCTCCAAATCTCCACTTTTCTCTATTTTCCTCAACATTTTTCTGCCGAAAAGGCCGCGAGTAGTGGTGAAGTCGAAAGGAAACAGAAGTCTGAAACTATGGTCATGGGACTCGTCTCCGGGCGCCGAAGGGCAACCTCTAATGCTAGTGTGAGTCGCATGCGATTCCACTTTGTCAAGAGCCTATTTTGAGCAGATGCATCATGTAGACGGCGAGCCAGTTGAAGTTCATCACCGGCGCACCGACAGCATCACCAAGGGAGGCAAGAGACTGGACATCCGGGATCATATATGACCATATTTGTTGCTAACATGCCGCTTCTTCGTAGGCAGCCGAGGATCCTCTGTCGACGGATCAGACCCTATCGAAGATGATACCCTCGTAGTCGAGCCCGATCAGGGCAACGGTCTGTCACCCACTCCAGGGCTATCCGGTCATATACGCCTACTGACACCGGTATCCAGTCCTTTCCCCACATCATATCCCAGTTGAGACCTGGTGCCGATCTGAGTAGAGTCGTTCTGCCTACCTTCATCTTGGAGCCCCGTTCCATGCTGGAAAGGATCACAAAGTACGCTTGCCTCCGCTACTCAAAGGAACAGAGAGGAGGACTGAAGCTGACAACCGCTATAGCTTTATGTGCCATCCCGAAATGCTGCTGCCGATTCCTCAGATTGACGATCCGGTCGAAAGATTTTTAGGCGTCGTCAAATTCTACCTGAGCGGCTGGCACATTCGCCCTCCGTGAGTCCCTTCTGATATCTAACCAGTCATGCCTGTTTACTAACCCGCCTGTTTAGTGGTGTCAAGAAGCCTTTGAATCCCATTCTGGGCGAGATTTTCTCGTGCTACTGGGACTTCCCCGACAACACCAGAGCGTACTACATTTCCGAACAAACCTCTCACCATCCTCCAAAGTCGAGCTACTTTTATATGGTACCTGGTCACCACATTCGGGTGGATGGGACGCTAAAACCCAGGAGCAAATTCCTGGGTAACTCCGCCGCTAGCATGATGGAAGGCATTGCTATCTTGACCCTCCAAAATCGCGGCAAGGATCCTACCAAGGGAGAAAGATAGTAAGCATATGCACCCTATGTTCCGGCACTGCTGCAGCTTCGCACAATGCACTAACACAATTCGACTATTTAGCATCCTCACCCAGCCGAACATGTACGCAAGAGGTATTCTCTTTGGTAAAATGAAATATGAGCTGGGAGATCACAGTTATGTGAGATGTCCAGAGACCGGCCTTGTTGCCGACATTGAGTTCAAAACCAAGGGCTGGGTCAGCGGCACGTATAATGCCATTGGTGGAACGGTGAAAAATGAGGAAACGGGCGAGGTGCTCTATGAGCTTTCAGGACTGTGGAGCGAAGAGATGTTTCTCAGAAACGTCAAGGTACGTGATTTTGAGCGCCGCTATGATGCACAATGCTAAAATCCTATAGACTGGCCACAAGGAGATGTTCTTCAACGCCACGAAGTCAAAGCATAGTCCCCCTCTGAGCCGACCGCTTGAGGAACAAGAAGAACGAGAATCTCAAAGGTTGTGGGCTAAGACTGCCCAAGCAGTCAAAGAACGTAACCATGAGCTGGCAACCGACGAAAAGACGAAAATCGAGGAGACCCAGCGCGAAGAGGCTGCTTTGAGAGCAAATGAGGGTGTCGAATGGCACCCCAGACTGTTTAGGAGAGTTAGAGGCGGTCCTGGCGGATCCGAGGAAGGCGAGGAAGATCTCGAGTGGATTATCAATGCTCAAATGTTTGACGCCATCGTCGGTCAATTTGAGGGCACAAGCTAACAACTGTGTACAGAGACGGAAAGACACCAGAGAAGCAGGCAGCTCAGATCATGGCCATCTATCCAATCATCCCAGGCCAAAAATGTGAGAAAAGGATCGTGATACCACCAAGAGCATCATTTTCTGAGCCACGCCCTCAGACAGCCCACAGCAATGACAGCAATCTCATCAATCTCAACAATGACGGACCATCAGCCGATGACAGCAGAGCACCGGCCCTGACCCCGACCCTACCAACCAAGATTTCGGAAGATTCTATGTCCACGAAAGCAAGCAGTGTTTCATTGGAACAAACTCAAGGGGAGAAGCCTCCCTTGGACCCCAACCATCGCAGTACAGCAGAGATTCAGACAATGTTGGCTGCAACAGGCGACAAGGCTAAGGCCGGGCCGCTAATTGACTTCCACGACGACATGAAGAAGGCCTTGCCTGCGAATCCCAAGCGAGCCGACACAGAAGACTCACAAGATGACGTCTTTGTTGACGCCCAGGGGTAAAACACTCGGCATCATCATGGGCGTTTTTAAACTGTAGTTTTTTTCTTTCAAGTCTATAGCATCATGGTCTGGTGGGCATAAGCATACATCATAACAAAAGGAGGATTGGAAATGGTTTTACCAGGTCAATGTCAAAGTGGAGATTGGTGAGTGTAGGCTCTAATCATTTTTCCTTGGTCGATCAACAGTAGACAATGATACCTGGTGGAAACAAAGGAAGGAAAGGAGGGAGGCGCTTTTGGCATTTTGATTCTGGCACATGGGCTCTACCCCGGCCATTCATTCAGTGTGGGGGACATTTTTGTTTTGTTATTTCTGGTTTGGGATCAACTCCTGGGAAATGCAAATCATGAACATTCAGAACTCGTGTGTCTTGTGTGATGTGTGGTTGCCCCTGAGCCGCCTCTGGGTCACTGCGTCAGCCTTTTCCTTCCTGCTAGTGGCACAGTTTATTTCACACTTCATGAGGAATATAGTCTATAACGTAGCTAAGGGTTAGGAAGTTTACGTTGTGTATTAGTCGTCCATGGTGTCCTTGGTCAAGTCATTCCTTCCCTCAACTCGAGAAAGCCACCATTAGTAACACGCTTAGATACCTACCGCACTTTCCTGGGTTTTGCTTTCAATTCTCCGGCGCCCTTGACCAACCTTGATTTCAATCTTCTTCTCGCCCTCGCTGCCATCAAGGACAGACCAGCCATCCTGTCATTAAAGAAGCCGTCCAATCTGAATCCTTCGCGCCTCAAGAGTTTTCTTGCCAGTTGGCTTCACCCCGCTTTTCTACGAACCCGTACTGGGGAGAGGATTTGCTGACCGTCGGGACAGCATCAACATGGAAAGACATCCGCTGCCGGGGACCCAACCGTTCGGATTGAGAGCCCCTTGGCGGAGCCAGGGGACGTAGGAACCCGAAAAGTGAGAACCATGGTACCACTCAGGAGTATTCAAGACCCGTCGTCCTGCTTGTCATCCCTTACTGCGGCTTCGTTCAGCCTTGATACCGGTTGATTTGAGGCGCAAGGCGGCATGTCGTTATCATGCCGTTCACTAACAAGATAGGTACCAAACCGGATCTGGAGCCGCCCATGATCGACCGTTCACCATCCGTTTTGGTTCATCGCGAGATCGAATCAGGAGGCCCTTGCCAGGTAAGTGGTCTCATTTGGGGAGAGATTTTCCCATTGTTCGGATGTAGCATCCGCAATTCTTCAACGTCGCAATGCCTTGGATCACTGCGGGCCATTCTCGCACGAAAGGACTGCTCTTCACCACAGACTCGCAGAATACGGTGGTCACCTATAATGCTACCGCAGCCATGTTCGGAGACAGGTTGGTTCTCTTGTCACTGACGGACAGAAGCCGGCTGGCTCATTCCCTTTCCCGGGGCTGCGGAACCGGACCGAAAGTAATACACGACACACCCAATTTGTCCTGCAACAATAAGCCCCAGGATACCACGCAAACCGGACAGTCTTTCCAGTCCTAGATGGCGACAGGTAGCCTCACGAGGCAGCAGCAACAAATGTCCGCGACGAGTAGTGTTCTCGGCCCAACTCTCCACACGTTTGCCTCCCTCCCCACCTGTCAAAGCGTGGGCGCACCCCTTTGTAATACAACACCACGCCATATGGGCTCCGTGTTCACGGACAGGATCGTGAGAACTGGAGTCTCTTGCTGATCATTCGAAACATTCGCCGGGTGGGTTTTTGAACTTGCCTTGCGCAATTTTATCGTTGATCAATCTACGATCTGGCGAGTTACATCCTGGCTCACATGCTTTTCACATGGAGCCCTTTTCGTCGGTCTCAGATGATGAACCCTCTTCTCAACAGGAGTGCCTGCCCCTGCTTGGGGTTTTTCTCTCGGCGTCCACAAGGCCAGTGTCGTCGGACCATGAGCCGAACATCGTTAGGGTAGCTTACCTACCCCATGCCGCAATATCGGCCGTTGACCCTAAGCTAGCGAGCAGCAGCAGTGCCCGTTCTCGGATCCGGAAAGATTGCGGGGCGAAGGGCGTTGGACGGCGTGCTTCATCGCGACGGGGCGCTAGGAGAGGGTTTTCTTTTTGCTTTTTTTTCCGCGCTCGAGGGAACAAGCTTTCTGCTGATGGGGCAGGTGAGGTCGGGTCTGGGAGGCAGGGCATTAACAGGACAAAATGCTAGAGAAGACGAAGTTGACGATAATGATACAGCACGATAGCAAACTCGCCAAGTCTGCGGGTAAATGTTATCAAGAAGCCGCACATTCTGGTGGTTTTCATCAAACACGAAGTACGTAATACATCAATCGAAAAGAGGCACGGAATCTGCTACCGGTAGCGTGTGTCCGTCCACCAGCGAGCGACTCCACCGATGGGACATCTAGGCGCCGAGAACACACTTCACTGGCTTAACCTTCCCGGCTACAGGACTCACCAACCGATGAATCTCGGGGTCAAGGTTTCGCTGGATTATCGCGACGACGGTACAGGGGCCACACGTGTTTTTTGCGTCCGTAGTGTCGTCGCGCTCGGTTTTGCTTCTTTCCCCTTTGATATCTGTCACTTTTTAGCCTCATCGTTGGGAGCAGCAGCGCTCAGACTTTTCATTTTGGTGATATTCATCACAGGGGTCTGTTTTAAGAGAGCGATTGCCTTTTGGAACGGTTGTTGCTTTTTATCCGGGGTTTTTTTTTTTTGGTTTTTTTTTTTTGCTTTTTGTTGGGAGTTGAGTGTGTTGCTGAAGAATGCCAATGTTGTATTGCATGTTGAACTTGCTAAACTGAAGAGGGAGTTTGATGTACCCCTTGCAGAATACATATGCGATAACACCGCGAGGCATATCATACATGGTCGGCTGATCGGCTCTTCTTTTCGGGGTGATGGGGAGGAAGGGGGTTGGGGTTGTTGATCACTGCTGGGCTGTGTAATGGAGGGTTGTGGTGATGATGTTGTTGTCGGTTGCAACGACACATCTTGAGAGTTGGGATGAAGGTGAGACTTCCTGGGCAGACTTGCTACAGAGGGCGAAACAGAACCGATGGAGGGTGTGCAACACTACACCAAGCCACCCGCCACGAGCCACCGAACATCACGTTGTAGTAAAGTGACGACGATGGTGTTTATCTCGAGCAAAGGTTCGAAACACGGTGGAAACCTACCCGGCAGTAGAGGCATACCGAGCGAATGTCTCTGCCGAAACTGGGAAACGAAGGACATCAGCATACATACAGTAGATGCAACGGTGACGGAGACATGCATCGTTACTGCAGCGGAAACGAGCCCGGGAGAAGACGCAAAAAGCTACACGAAACAAAAGTGAAGCTTGAGAACCCTACCCGGCTAAGTATCATGATCAACATCAAACTGCAGACTTACCCTCCGGGGACAAGAAGGAGGAAACAGGCGCGGCATTCCGGGGAAGCGATACATTACCAAGATCTTTTGAAGAGCCTCCTGGCATGATGATGTCTGTGTGTTTGTTCTGCTCTCCCTTCCAGTCTGTGTGTCGGAGTTTGTTCCAGTCTGTGCGCAAAAGATTGTTCTTCTTCAGGCTATATTCATCTGGGAATACGACTGTGATGAATGGGGTTGTCACTTGCATGGGTGAGTTAGAATATCTCCGAGAGTTTTCTGTCGTTGATACTTATCTTTGGCGGCGAATGAGTTGCGGTGGTCTCGTTAATGATGAATTTCGGGAGCGTTTCTATGTCGTATAGATGAGATGGTGTGAGGAGTCTGAAAAAAAATAGGGGAATTCAACTGTGATGTATTGGGGTTTATTATGATTTAACGCTGTTTAAGTTGACTGATCGAAGAGGTCTTAGGATGACTTGAGATTGATCAACCTACCTCATGGTCAACAAGTCCCCATCATCCCATAGCCAAACCTAAACACCATACATACCAGCAGTTCGCTTGGGAAAACCCACCCGGATTTCTATAGTTCCCTCTCAGGCGTCTGACCTATATTAACCCAACCAAACTTTCTCTCTTTTCCCTTACCGTAATCGCCTCCACTGACAAGACACTACCAAATGCAACTACCAAACCTGCAATGCGAGTGTTCCTGTCGGTTCCTGCATCAGCTCCAACTGCAAGTTTTCAATAGAAAAAAAAAACCCACCACCACCGTCCCATCGTCTCACCGTATGTAGTGCTGAGTTGAAGTGCCATGCATCACCCATGCCGTCGTAACCGTCACTGTCGTTGGTGTTTTTGTTTTCAGGGGTCTCAACGCAACCCAAGCTCCCACGCACTGTAACCAAACACTGTGTCGTATGAACCATGCAAAAAAGAAAAAAAAAAGACTTCTGTGCCCTCATATGGTTCATGATGACAAGCGCACCAACGGTCTGTTTGACGTTTATTGTCCCCAAGACATAAACCGGACGATCGGAATTACACCACCTTCATTCACCGCGGAGGACTATCATCACCTCACCACCGTTGAGCAAAATGCAACAGTGGGAATCGTGATAAGATATGGCTTGAGCCGATGATAGTGGCGTTTTTTTGGAACCTGTGAAAAATAATAAAAAAAGAGAATGTCGCGAGTGGCTTGCTGCTGCTGTTAGCTGACCTTCCTAATGAGGTAGGTGAACCAATGAGTCGGACTCTCCTCGGCCCCTCCCCTCCACCTGTCACCACCAACAAGAATCGCATTTTTCCCCTCAAAAAAGTTGACCGAGCCACGGTCATTGTCAGCGACCCACCAAAGGCGCATCAAAATTCTTGGGGTCGGGGAGGACAGCGGGGTTTGCTCTGAACAAGTTAGCTGCCGTCCAGCCCTGGCTCTTGGTCTTTGAACAAGTTGAATTCTAGAACCTCACCTAGAAAATGATGGCACTTATCCACACCCAGATTCGTCAAGGTGCATCGCCTTACATCGGGGGCGCAGGCGTGGTGTGGCTAGCTGTGAGGGGCTTGCGAGGAGGAAAACAATATTTTGACATTTAGACCGAGGTTTGGGGGAGCACATGTTGTGATGAGAATATTGTGGACGGTGAATGTGAAGATTGCCCAGAGTTTGGCCTCGGGGACCAAGAATCAACAATATGCAGGCAGCTGCTTTGGAGGTGGCTGTATGAATGAGAGGGAATTATTGCTCGGTCAAGGAGGCTCGGGGAGGGCGTGAGAGCATGAGGGCGTCAAATTCAGGAGGCGGGCTAAAAACCGCCTGTCGATGAGTCCGGCCCGCCCTGGCCCGTTCGGAATGGCCTCGTATGTTGAAGGTGACTGATTTTTGGGGGTTTGGTTGGGTGCGCAACTGCCGTTTTCCAATCGCCACAGACTTGTGGTTCTGGTGCTGAGGATCACGAGTGGTTCGTACCATAATATGCAGGCACCGCCTTGTCTTCACTGCTCGGTAGTTGGTCCTCGCCGTCAACCTAAACGGCCAGGTCTGCTAGCGAAAGTATGAAGTGCATCTTTGACTTTCATGCCGATTTGTATCGCCCAACAACGGTGTTTGCTTCATTTGGACAAGGCATTTTTGGCCTCACGAAGCCCACAAATTAGGTACCGAGCGGTTGGGACCTGACTGCACTATGTATGTTGGATGTCAGAAAGGTCTTGGAGATATGCCGTCTTGTAACATCCAGCAGCCTTTGCCGGGCCGATGGCCACGCTCCCACGGTAACCTTTTCATAGTGTGACATCAGCTTTGGGGTGAAACGAACAGAAGTTGTTGTGAAACTGATGACGAGAGTGATAATCGGCGTCGTGGTAAGGTAGGTAGTCTCAAAAAATGAAAACGTGGTTTCGTTCGGCTGGTATTGTACGCGCCGTGGCTCAAGTCCCATGACTTCTGAGCTTTCAGGGCGACCTGTGGGGAACCGGGGAAGGGCCATGCTGGCGGGACGGCAAATCCTGTGATGATTGGGACAGTTCTGCTGGGTGGTCTCTGTGACAGAGGCGGGCAGAACCGGCCTATGGGAGGATGTTGCCCTCCGTGTATGTGGTCCATGATCTGGCTGAATAGCCGACAACGTCATTTTTAAGTTTGGTGCTTGTTGGCCGTTGAACCTGACGAACACACGATGATAATGTCTTGAGAAGGCTTGGCTGGGTTGTTGGCGTCAACGGTCGCCTGCGATTGAGGGTTGGCCATGCCCTGCACGAATGTTGGAATTGCCCTGATCTATCCTCGAGTCTAGACTTCCTAAGCACTATCGAGTGCCCTTTTATCGCCTCGAAGGAACAGACATAATTTCGGGAGAATGCAATGCTGGGGTTGAGGGCTGTGTGAAGACGGGACTTCAGGACACACCTGGGGAAGCGAGTAAATCAGCCAATCCCATTTGCGTACAGGTTAGGAAATGGTGGTGTGGACTACCCGCAACGGACCACACCCTCTCGTGCGGACATGATGCGATTCCAGCCCAACAAAAAATGCAAGTAAGATCTGCGAAATGCTGAGACGGAAACCAGTCGGTGGGATTTCTGGACATAATGTGGCCTATGAAATGCGCTCTCTGCCGTCTTGTCAGCCGTTTACCAGCTTCGTCGTTATTGGGGTCCTGGGGACAGAAAACCGGGTCATCATCTTGAGGATAAAACAAGAAGAGCTCCTGAATGGTGCAATCGCCAAGTTCTTCAGGCCAGTCAAGAAGTTGAATACTGTAGATTTCTGCCCGGCAGGCATAGCCGAACTGTCTGAGCGCAATAGCGACTGCCCGGATTGGTCAAGAGTGATCTTTTTTGAAATTTCACAGTGTGCATGAATCCAGACGCACCCTGTTCTTCCAATGCCCTACAACACTTTCTCAGCCAAGACGCGATGGTTATGGACGTCTCGTGGCAGTCCAGGTTCAGCGGCGACTTTCTCTCCGCTGGGGAGGGTTCACGATGAAAAAAGCAACTCTCCCGGCTAACGGATCATCAACCAAAGTTGCTTCTGTCCCGATGTCAGAATTGCAACAGTCCGGCACGTCTGGGTTTGGTTGTATAGCTGATGCTGACGGTGCCTGAATTTCACTCTGTTGTTAATCAAAAGCCGCATAATGAAATTACACTGAAGCTATTCTCAGAAAATGCAGTATTGAGAGGGTTTGGAACAATGGAAGCGAAGGTCTTGAGCATTCTTGGCTGTCGAACGGTGGTGCGTGTCGCTTCCAGCCGCCCATGGCACCTGCATGAACGACGATTTCGTGCAGAACAAGCCAACACGAGGTCCGTTAGGGCTTCACCGACGGCTGTCACGGTGAAGACCTTTTGCAGAAGTGAGGATGTTTCCGCCTCCCGCGAGAATAAAAAGATGCGGCGCAGTCCCCGTATGTACAACATGAGACGGGATCGTGGCGTAAATGTGGTTGGTAGATTTGTAGAAACCAACTCCCGTCCTCTACAAAGACTGACTGTAAGCACCGAACTCTTTATATGCCGGCTGTCGGTACGGAATGGGGCGTCTGCGACTGCCCAGTCCCTGGGGCCATCACGACTGATGCGGATTGGGTACACAGAATGCGCAGCCTCTGGCTTCCTGAGCGCGTCAGTGGCACAATGAAGGGACTTTTTGGACCTTGGGTGGATCGGAGAGGTCCGATACGTTGCTCACCGCGGGGAAGGATCGATTCACTCCACCCGGCCACCGACAGTAAAACGGCGAGGATGGAGCTGTTTCTCACACGCCCAATCCGCAATATATTTCGCTCCACACCCTGATCTCAAGATATGCAGTTGGCAGTTTTGACAGAGAAAGCCAAGCGTTGAAGTGCGAGACTTGGCTGGGAGATGATTGAGACATCTCGAGTTTGTTCAACCTGACTTTCAGCCCCCGCAACGGTCGTGGGCTTCAGTCATCGGCGCTGGCAGTCAACGGCCTCCTCGGCCGAATCTGAGGTCATCAGCCACTGAGGCAGCGATCGTACAGCGAGGTGTCATGGTTATCATGTATTATATGTCCGTCTTCGGCTCATACTGCACTCGTCTCTCAATTAGTTCTTTTCTCTGGCCTCTTTTACCACAACACGTATTCCGTTGTCCCGTCTCTATTCATGGAGAGCTCTTCCCACATGCTTAATTGGGCAACTGTGGGAAGCGGAATGGAAGAGGGAGTGGAGATCGACCCCTGCCATCAGCCCCTGTCCAGAATGCGGGTCGGCTGGGTATCCAGGCAGCCAGGGACATGGCTATGGCTTGACTTCGAAGCAGCCGGTCCTTTCTGCACGCCCATACGCCCAGGCTTTTGCCCCCCCTGGCTAATACACTAATCCACACCCTCCCCCTCTCGGCCCCTCCATCGCAACTGGACCCTCCTCCCCCGGTCATCCACGAGAAACCCTCGTCCTCCCCCAATGAGAGGCCGTGCTTTCGGATGCCACTTCGGGGCAGATGCACCTTTTGGACGGAGCGGCAGGGCGATGACCCTCGATCAGCTTCATGGAACAACGCCCCGCTAGTCCACGGCGGCCAACCTGGCCGAGGTCACCCTCTCGTGTGGACTTCCAGACTCTTGCTGCGTCTCGATGCTACCCAAGACCCAGGCGCACATCTCGACACCGGGAGACCAGGAGAACTGCTCGTCCCCCAATATACATATGTCCCACACCCCGACGCGACCCGGCCAGTCACCTTGCTCTCTGGTGACTTTCTCTTCTCTTTTCCCCTTCTTTTGCCCACCCCAACGAACAATCCTTTTTCCCCAGTTCAGACCACGTTGGGCCCTTACAATCTTGCCGTGGTACTTCCTTGCGCCACGTTCCACCTTGATCTGTTTTACCGAGACCGACGTCCTCGTACCGCCATATAGCAACCGAACCGAAACATTTAGGACTGGATTCCGAGCTCGAATGGATTCTTAGATCTGCATCCGCACGCCCATATCACCATAGCTTCCACCGGACTCACGTGGCCGAATAGTCGACTGGAGGATTCGACTTGTGCTGGAATCGAAACTAGGAATCCCAGTCTGGAGGTTGAACGATCGACACCTCATATCATCCCGGCCATCTGGATCGGGGGATATTGACTGAAAGTGGGTGGATTGGATTGTGGAATACACGTGGAGTACCGACAACGTCGGTCATTCAGAGAGACGCCAAGATGTCGAACGGAACAGAGGTTGAATGTCCAAAGCCATTCTTGAACGTCGCGGGTTTTGATAATGGCGGCTGTAAGTCACGGCTTTGTCCTCGGTGGACTTGCTGACGTTGCTAATCTCGTGCCTGTGCAGTTATTGAGGGCAGAGTGTGCCAACCATACTTTGACGCAACGTGCTGCTTACCGTGCCCCATGACACAATGGGCCTACCCAGACAC
Organism: Podospora pseudocomata; assembly: GCF_035222375.1. Classification (NCBI taxonomy): domain Eukaryota; kingdom Fungi; phylum Ascomycota; class Sordariomycetes; order Sordariales; family Podosporaceae; genus Podospora; species Podospora pseudocomata. The sequence goes on along the minus strand of NW_026946364.1, from coordinate 1,020,744 downwards.
CTTCGAGACGATGAGTGAAGCGGCCAACTGGGTGTCGGTCGTGAGCACAGTTGGCTGCGTCTTCCTCCTGCTCTCTTGGGCTGTGCTGCCGGTTGAAAAGACTTTCCGGCATTATCTCAGTATCTCCTTGACCACGGCAGTGGTGTTTATGAATGTAGGTCGGCCGCTGTTGCAAGCTGATTTTGGGTCAATATGCTGATGACCTTGATAGCTTGGGTTCGTTATCCCTCTGGCAGCCCAGCCCGAACAATGTTTCGACGCAATTACACCCAACTCGATGAAGACGAGCTCAGTCTGCGCGGCATCCGGCATGTTTATTATCCTGGGAGGATGGGCAGGTGTACTTTGGGTCTTCTTGCGCGCGCTCTCCCTGCACCTTCAGATTTGCTGGCAGCTTGTTGTGGGACGCAACTTTATGTGGTTTGCTCAGGTTGTCGGCTGGGGCCTCCCTGGTGCGGGCGTTGTTCTCGCCTTCCTCTTGAGCGGTGTGTCGTTCCGATTCGGACAGACCTGCCATATCAACCACAAGAACAGTCTTGCCGATCTCTGGATCCCGCTTCTGGTCTTCTCCGGCCTGACAATTATCATTCAGTTCGCGACATTCGGCTACTGCATCAAGGTTTACCTCGCATCGTTGGCCGATAACAGCGCTTCGACCGAGGGCTCCAACATGCCATCCTACACCAACAGCATCCGGACCATGACTCCCAAGCAGGCCTATCGTCGCGTACGCCGCGTGATTGCGCTGCAGTGGAGAGGTATCGCTATCGTCTTGATCATCATCGCCGATGTCATTTTCTTTTCCGTCGTTTTCGTTTTCCAAGACAACACTGTCGAGGCTGTCAAGAATGACAGCACCATTGCTCGTCCTTGGGCTCTCTGCTTGCTTGATAACGGTGGGGATAAGGAGCCCTGCCTGGAGCTTGCAAGTGCCCTGGTGGTCAATATGCCAACTGTTGGCGCTGTTCTTTTCCTTCTCGGGGTAAATTTCCTAACCACCCTGTTTGTCGCACGAGGGTCACACTTTTACTAATACGGGTTTGTTCTTTAGATGAACGGCATTTGGCTTTGTCTCCTCCTCGGCCGCTGGTCCATGATTACGGGCTGGCGTGATTTGTTGATCTCTTCCCCTAGCCGGAGCAAGAGAGAGTTTGTTTCAGTCGATGCGCGGCTCGACGACCTGAAGAAAGATACACGTTCGTACGAGATGCTATCCCGGGACGATTCCGGGAAGGTCATGGAACAATCAGTAACACCCTCCGTAGTGACTCCGATCTCCCCCACGCTGGCCAGATCAGGAATGGGGAGCCCTACCATGCACAGCCATAACCAAGACCCCGAGAGCGGCCGTCGCACGCCCGACTTTTTCGGTCAAACGCAGAGATATCACACGCCAGCGAGATCATTCTCCTCGCCACGCCCACCACAACAACCGCAACAAGCGACGGTGACTTGGGATCCCACAGAGACATATGCTCGGGGACAATCACCAGGGGTCTATTCCCAAGACGGCAACCCAAACAACTATGTCAACCCACTGGGCATGAACAGGTTATGAGGATGATGACGAACGCAACGCCAAAAAAAACCAATCATAAAAATATATTCTTGACCTTACTTAATACTCAAAAACTAAAGAGGAGGGGAGGGTTGGGAAATGAAGGATACCCGGGTTCAATTCACTACACATATTTAGCACAATCCTTATTGCGGACATATACGCGTGCCAGAACCGCCATTTTTGCATCAATTATTGTACAATACATCACGACATCTGAACTTGAGGATATCGCCATCATCATCATTATCAGAACCTCGTGCTATCACGTAGACAGAACTGGAATTGTGCTACGCTGTTTCTTGAAAAGCAACGCTCCTATCATGGAAAGGTAATGCTGTTTGCGGGGAAATCCTGGAAAGAGGGTGCGCCAAGAATGCCAAAACGGCTGCTTGCGCTTTGAGCTGCTGCAGCCCTGTCAGCTGTGGGCCTGGTGGGTGGGCGCCGGTGCGGGCAACTCCCGCCTGGTTGAAAGTGGCTGCTGGACAGGGAAAACCTGCCGTGTCGAGAGACCCTGCAGCTTGTGAATGGACCATCCAGCTCCCCTCCACGATCGTCGCTTGTGTCGTGGCCTCCTCCCCTCGAGAGGCCAGCGACAGCCTTCCCGGTTCTCGCTCAGCGCGGGCCTCGCCTTCAGAAACAGCTTCCCCCTTTTCTCTGATCTTGCTTCGTTCCGATTCTGGCGACGAACCTGACTTGTGTGCTGAGATTCCCAACTCCCAGGGCATCCGCGTCGGCTGCTTATAAACTTGGTCCAACAGCCGCACTCTACATTGTTTTGGTTGTTTTGCCTTGTTTGGGATATTATGGCGTATTCAAACATCACAAGAGGCTGATATTCGACTAATACCATTGGGCAACAAGACATTCAACTCGGCACTTACCGCGCTGTATATGCATACCTACGGTCCCTCCCCCATCCGAGCGGCGGCGCAGACGCAGACACGTAGAATTTACACCATTGACTTCTTTGGATCAATTGCTTACACAGCTTACTCACCTCACTCCAACCACCCAACCAAATCACGACAGCTACCAACAACAACAACAACAACAACGGCCACTTCAAAGCCCTCCCTTCTTCCCCTTCCACTGATTCCGCCTCCAAACCAACGCCGAATCCTCATGTCCCGACCGCCACCAATGTTTCTCACACTATTATCCATCCTCATCCTGGGGACATACTTCTTCCACCTCTGGCGCGCCGAAGCCGCCCTCGCCATCCCCTGGACACCCTCCCCCGACGCCCGTCTGTTCAGCCAACGACCCCTCCCCGCACCCATCGAAGCTTCGTTCTTGTCTTCTTCTACCACCACCGCCTCAAAAGAAACCGAGTCCCAACCACTATCAAACTATGCCCTCCCCCTCAAAACCCAAGGCCGCAACATTGTCGACCAAAACGGCAAGCGATTCAAGCTGTCGAGCGTGAACTGGTACGGCGCCTCGGATGAGTTGTTCATCCCCGGCGGGCTGGACATTCAACACCGCAAAGCAATAGCAAAAACAATCAAAAGGCTGGGGTTCAATTCTGTCCGGATGCCCTACAGCGACGAGATGGTTGTCAAGAACCCGACTATTTTGCCGCACCTGCTGGCTAAGAATCCGGACTTGATGGAAAAGAGGGCGCTGGACGTGTTTGTGGCTTGTGTGGAGGCGCTGACGGAAGAGGGGATCGCGGTGATTGTGAATGATCACATTACGACTGCGACTTGGTGCTGCGGGGCGGATCCTTGCGATGCCAGCTGGAGCAATGATTGGTTGCCGGGGGTGGTTTGCAAGGTGAGGCAGACGGAGGAGGATTGGATTCGGAACTGGGAGACGGTGATGGGGAGGTTGGCGGGGAATGAGCTGGTGATTGGGGCGGATCTGAGGAATGAGGTTAGGGGGGTTTGGGGGACTATGCCTTGGGATCGGTGGGCTAGTGCGGCGGAAAAGGCGGGGAACAGACTGCTGAAAATGAAGAAGGAGTGGTTGATTATTGTTGGGGGAACGGAGAGCGGGAATGATTTGAGGGGGGCGAGGACTAGGCCGGTGAGGTTGGAGGTGGAGGATAGGGTGGTGTATTCGGCGCATGTGTATTCTTGGAGCGGGTGGGGGAGCCTTGAAGGGAGGTACTCCAAGAGAACGTACCCGAGTTTTGTTGCGTCTATGAGGAGCAATTGGGGGTATTTGGTCGAGGGGGACGTGGCGCCGGTGTGGATTGGGGAGTTTGGGGCGCCGAGTGAGCCCGGGAGGGGGGATGCGAATTATTGGGAGAACTTGATGAGGTATCTGAAGAGTATTGATGCCGATTTTGGGTACTGGGCGATCAACCCGAGGAAGCCAAAAGACGATGAGAAGGAGACGTATTGCCTTGTAGAGGATGACTGGGTGACGCCGGTACTGGATTACAGGATGAAGGATATGACGGAGTTGATGAGGATTGGGCATGAGTAGAGAAGTTGGAATTCCTACATAAGCATTGGGTTAGGAGTTGGGGGGAAGGTATAAAATTGGTTGTAAGCGCTTTGTATATGTGTATTGGCGTTGAAGCGGATTTGACTTGGCATGGGGTGTTTGCTTTGAGTTTCTGGAGATGTGGTTGATACCATTGGCAGCGTTAGATTGGTTATATAGAGGCGCGTTATGGATGCTTATGTGATGGGATTTTTATCAAACTGCTTGTGTCTCTGTTTGAGGGTGTAGAGCATCACAGTGTGTGTTTGTGTCCATCAAGGTATGGATAGCTGGCCCGCAGTGACGTATCTCTAGTTAGTAGCTCCCTAGCTGCAACGCTTATCGATAGCGTTACTGGCACTGACCTCCCACGCTCCCCCTCCCGCCTGCGAGCCGCCGATCCAGAGCTCCTGCAACGATCAAACATACCTATTGCGCTTACCACAGTTTTTGAGCTTTCTGACTTTTCTCTCTCTGGCCGTATTGGAGTCTCCTTCAGCTATGTCCACGCACCAACCCCGATGTTCTCATCTTCTTCCAAGGACATGATGAACGCCGCCGAAGGAACCGAGCAACCAACAGAGGCGGGGTACGAGGAAGTCTACGTCCACCCGGTGTGCCATGTCCAGACTCCGGAGAACAGGGTGAGCCTCGAAGCTCGGATTGATCACCAGCTCGAATATATTTGCTGATGGGCATTTAGTTTGGACCTGGTATCCGTGAGAGTTTCACGGCCCATGTGGACATGCTCAACACGGCGGCTGTCGGGGACGATTTCGATTTCGACGAAGACGACGCAGACAGCGCGGACGATGATTACCCCGATGACGAGGACGAATACGAGTCGGATAATGCCAATCCCCCCGGCACCGGTTGGTTGCCTTCGGTGATCGGGATGTCTGCGAACGAGTTGATGAGCATGATGGGCCCGGTCCAGGCCTTGGGGCTGGGGCTGGCGGACGCAAATGAGGCAGGAACAACGTCAAATACGCCTTCGTTTCCTCACTGCTCTAGCGGGCGGTGTAATTTGACGGCCCTGTCACAGCGATACAACCTCTACTTTGCAGCCTATCAAGACAAGATATACGTGTATCAGCCGCAGCGAGCACCACGAATTCTACCGCCGCCATGTCTGATTCTTCACCCGGCCACCACAAAGCTCGCGGCTTTGTATCCCGGAGAGCTCGACAGGAGGTTTTCTCACCAAATCAATAACATGATTGTAGGGAATCTGGGGAACCTGGAGATCGTCCTGTTTGCGTGCGACGACGGCGACATTGGAGCCTACTATACACACACGTTGGTGCACTGGATCAAGACGTACCCCAAGCAGGACGGGGCTGGGCCTTTTTCTCGATCTACCCCAAAACCCAGGATGTTCTTTCACGAGAACGTTACCCTTTCGGCGTGGGGTCTAGCTATTCATCAGCAGTCTCGCCTGATTGCGGTTGGATCCAACAGACACGAGGTCACTGTGTTTGCGTTTGCTCTCCCTCGTCAGGACCAGGAGGATGACGCTTTTGAGCTCGACGAGTCGCCCGAGTTGTGGACGGGACAAACCGCCTTGCAGCTTCAGAAGCATTTCCAATCGAGGACGAGGACGTGGAAGATTACTTTGCCGCTTGGCATCAGTGGCCACAACATACCCAGCGTGTCTTTTCTTGACGACGAGCATGGCAATGCGGACAAGATAGCCGCTATTGACATTTGGGGGGTGGTGTGGCTACTTGACATTTGGAAAATTGGAACCGGGCCAGTTGTCATACCAGCCACCTCGGAAGCACACAGGTACCTTCGGGGATGGTGTGTCATGATTCTTCCTGGCAGTGCCTTCAAACCGACAAAAAGTGCCCGCGAAACATTGGGAGTGACTGCAAAGGAGATTCTCCAGCCCAAAGCCAATGTTCTGGACATCACGTGTGGGCTGTACTACGTCAAGGACCTTGCCGTCAATGTGGGCGACATGATCAGAAACAGGCCTTACGCCAACTCTACCGTTTACGAAAAGCTGCATAATCTAGCTGCCGGCGGTTGTCCAGCTCCTTCTGAAGAGGGCAGCTCATCTTTGTCGAGTGAATGGGAAAGCGTGAGCGGGGACTCGGACTCGGATAACGACGACAGCCTCATTCCGAGCATGGCACTCAACCCTCCTATGGGCAATGCGGCGTCGACCACGCGTTGGGGGGCTCTTAACAGGTCGGTAAACTCGAGGTCCTCGGCGATCAAAGATTTATTCGACGAGGTTCAGCTACGCCGAGAAATCGTCCCGATGTCGGGAGAGACTCCGGACCCGGGGAAACCACCGCTGACACACCAATCGGTGTCCAGGATTTGCAACGACAGGCAAAAGAGGGCGGAACTGGCACGGGTGGACGATTTCGGGGTGCTTCCAAAGAACTATTCTCTGCTGCGCACCTCGGCGGCGGATCTCGAACTTGTTCCCTTTGACAGGACATTGGCGCGGCCGGTGTTCAGGCACGTTTTGACGTTCCTGGCGCCGGGGCTGGGCCAGCCAGTACATGATTTCAGCCAGATACGCTCGGAGCGCATTCACATGATGCTCCATGTGCCAGAGTTGTTCCTGGTGGTGCTTGGGTCTGAAGTGGGAAGGGTCGCGCTCGTGACGCTGACGAAGTCAGGCAAGGTGGTGGATGGGGTGCCGCTGCGGAGGGGGTTCAGGGTTGATTGCGTACTCCCTCGCAAGGCGGAGGAGAAGAAGAAGGTCAGGCCGTCGTGCGGGCTGGTGGGGATTGCGATTTCGCCTGAGCCGGTGCCGGGTCCGAGGGTGAAGGGGCAGCTTGAGCTGTGCCCGGCTGGGATGGTGAGGAGGGGGCCGGTGGTGTACCGGTTGATTTTGCATTATGCGGATCACACGATTTTGATGTATGATTTGATGAGGGGGGATCCGAAGGAGGAGTTGATGATTTTTTAGGGTTAGGGTGGGGGGGGAGGGAGAAGAGGAAGATGGGGGGGTTAAAAGCGTTGCGTACATACTGGGAGGGGGGGGGGAGGGGGGACACGAAGAGTTTTTTTTTTTTTTGATACCCGTCATTTATGAGATATGAGATTGAGATTTTTTACTGTTGGCATTTTATGTGTGTATCATAAATGGTGTGTTCGTCAGGCCATTTCAAGAGGTTGGATTTTTGGGTTGTGAGACTGTCTGCCTCGTTAGGAGAGTCGGAAGATGATGGTCACTAGATGGATGACAGTGAGTTGACTGGATTTAGGGGATGGGGGTTTAATTCAGGGGTGGGCTCACGTGGGAGCGTTTGCTTTACTTGTAGAGGCTGTGAAATTGTTGCAACAAAACGTTCATAATGAAAGAGTGTGCCACATGCAGTTTCTGCAACAGTCGCACTTGCCGTTCTTGTCAAACTTGACCTGTGTACGTGTGTGTGTGTGTGTGTGGTTTGAGATGAGATCCAAAAGGGAAGGAGTTGCCAGGGTGTGTGTAAGTCGCGGTTGCCCGTTATATGTTGGATGGTCTGTGCATTCTATCCAACATGCGAAATTGCGAATTGGGTTGGTCGGTCGGTCGTTGCTTCCTTTTTCCCGTTTTTTTGTTTCATCATTCATTGCTCATGTTCGACACTGGGAAAAGGACAAGTTGGGATGATGAGATGAGAGGATAGGTTGATGACGAGTTTGACATTTGTTTGAGGGTACATGTCCACCGACTTTTGAGGGGCTTGGCATTATCAATCACTCGTCGACATTCTCGACCCCCTTTTCTTCATTCGTTACGGGAGTACGAATTTTTTTAATTTTTTTTATTTTCCCTTCCGTTCGAGGGCACAGGGGGACATTCATTTCTTTGTGACACTTCAAAGAACACCCGCCCGCCCGCTCGCCCGCGCCTGTGTGTTTTGATTGTTGTTACAAAAATGCGCAACCCGGCCACATCGGGGTACGCCCCTGTGTCGACCACCGACCACGACAGCAACAACAACAACAACAACAACAACGACAACAACAATGTCTACGCAATGGACGATCTAGCTGGCAAACCACTCCCTCCCACACCCCGAAACTTTGACCCCCGCGCGTTCAGGATCTACAGGAGGGATGTAGTCACCTTCTCATTGTCGTTTCTGGTGTCGTTGCCGTTGGTGCTGCTGGTGGCGTTGTTTACGGGGGATGGCTCCCTGTTTGGGTATCACTCCTCGCCTTCGCCCTCCCCATCAGCCACGAAACCAAACGGTAAGTTTATTGTTCCTGGGGCTGGTGGTGGGGGGTGCGAACCGACTAGTACTGTGCCTCAGTACTTTAATACTGAGGACGGGAAATGGGCTGGGCCAACTGCTACTGGCAAGCCGGGTTTTTTGGCCCAGACGAAGGAGTGGGGCGTGGAAGATGGGAAGACGTGGGTTCCGAACGAGCCGTTGCAGACGCAGGTGCCGGTGCGGGGTGGGGATGGGAGTGAGAAGGGGGGGAGTATCTTTGGGGAGATGGGGTTTTTGACGCCGTATAGACCGGCTAAGGGGTTTGGGGTCGAGGAGTGGCCTTTGCCGGAGGGGGCGGACATTGTGCAGGTTCAGATGGTGTCTAGGCATGGGAGTCGGTACCCGACTGTTGGGAGCAATGTTGATGGGTTGGGGAGGAGGATCGGGGAGGCAAAGCAGAAGGGGGGGTTCAAGACGAGTGGTGATCTAGGGTTTTTGAATGAGTGGAGGTATGAGTTGGGGCAGGAGATACTGGTGCCGAAGGGGAGGCAGGAGTTGTATGATTCGGGGGTTTTGCATGCGTACATGTATGGGAAGCTGTATAATCCTAACAGCAAGATTATTGTGCGGACGACGACGCAGGACAGGATGTTGAAGTCGGCCGAGAATTTTATGGCGGGGTTCTTCGGGTTGGGGTGGACGAGTAATGCGACGATTGAGGTTATCATTGAGGATGCTGGGTACAATAATAGTCTGGCTGGGTATTTGAACTGCCCGAATGGGAACAAGGTGAATGGGGGGTCCAAGGCGCAGGAGAAGTGGATTGGGGTTTACTTGCAGAATGGTGAGTTTGAACCAAAAGGGATGGGTGAAGGGAGTTTGCTAACGAGAAATAGCAACGGAGAGGCTGGCGAAGTTGGTTGAAGGGTACGAGTGGACGGTTGAGGATACATACGCTGCGCAGACAATGTGTCCATATGAGACTGTGAGTTTTTGACTTGGTGATGAGGATGTGTACGGCTGACATGAGGATAGGTGGCATACGGCTTCAGCAAGTTCTGCGAGTTGTTTACATATGAAGAGTGGCTTCATTTCGGGTACTCGATCGATCTCAACTTTTACGGAAACGATGGATTTGGATCGCCGGTTGGAGTAGGTCTTCATCACACGCTACCCTCTCTTGATCTTTACTAATGACGTGTAACAGAGAGCGATCGGCCTTGGTTACCAGCAAGAAGTCGTTGCCCGCCTCCAGAACCGCACCCTAGGGTACTCAGGCTCCCAGATCAACGTCACCCTCGACAACAACACCGGCACATTTCCCCTGAACCAGTCTCTCTACTTTGACTTTTCCCACGACACCAACATCATCAGCATCCTGGCTGCCTTTGGCCTAACGCAGTTCGGGGACACACTCGACCCGCTCAAGTACCCAGGTCAGCATAACTTTACCGTGTCGGACATGACGCCGTTTGGTGCCAGGCTCGACATCGAGATTATCAAAACTCAAAAACCGGTTCTGGCGAATCGGGAGGTGGATGAGACAGGGAAAGAGACGGAGTATGTCCATTTTGTGCTAAACCAAAGGACGGTGCATTTGGGGTGGAGCTTGGAGGAGTGCGATGGGGCGAGGAAGGATGGGTGGTGTGAGTTGGGGGCATTTTTGAAGGCGCAGGAGAGGATGGCGAAGATGGCGAGATACGAGGAGGCTTGCCATGGGGAGTTGAGCGGGGAGAATTGGGAGTATGGGAGGGTGGTGGATGGGGTGCCTGTTTAGGGTGGGGATATGGGTTGTATATTTCTTTTTAAGTGTGTGTCATTTGTTATAGAGGGAAAGGGGGTTATACAGATGGTTCATTTGCCATGAAAGATGAGTTTTCTGGTTCCTGTTTGTGCGTTTAGGTACTTCTCCTTTGGGTCGTCGGGTTGGATGGGTAGCGTGTTGATGAGCAGTAACGTAATGCCTAAAGTAAGATGACCATGTTGATAGCTGTCAAGGTATGGAAATGGGGATAGAAAATGATATTACTCGTGACTAGATAGCTCCCCGGGTATATAAACACCTCATGCACATCATCCGTCTCATCACCCCCACCTCTTCCATTATTATGAATTAATTATTATCCCACCCAACCTTCTTCTCCTTTTCCTACACGAACATCACCACCCTCTCTCCTCGCCCTCCCCATCCGCAGTCGGCACCCTATCCCCAGCACTCAGCTTAGCATTCACAACCTCCCACTCAAACTCCCTCAACGCCCCCAGCTCGCTCCTGAAAAACAACAAACTCATCAACCCATCCACCGTTCCCGCGACAAGGCTCAAGCTGCTCACCAGCACCAGCACAAAAGCGACATAGTTCGCCGGTGACCACCACACCCCAACCAAACAGCCGACCAACACAGCCAACGACCCAAAAAAGTGCCACCCCCTCCACTTCTTCTGCTTCTCCTCCCGGAGTCTATACTTGTGGATCTCCTGCAAAATAAAATCATACGCCGAGGTTGGTAGCTGGAGGTGATCGGCGGTCAGGAAGGACAAAAGCTGGGCGTCAAATGAAGAATTGTCCCTGATGGACGAGGGGGTGGGAGACTGGAGGTAGGTTCCGTCTTGGACGTACTTGTCGTCGGTGTCGGGGATGGTGCTGGCGTCGTCTTGGCCAGGTTGGCGGATTTTGGGGGGCGCTTTGAGGATGAGTGACTCGTCCGCGGGGGCGGGCTTGTTGCCGTTTGGCGGTGCTTTACTGCTGGACTGTGCCGAGGAGGACAGAGGGTGGAAGGCGAGGGTGGCTTCGACAGCAAAGTGGTCGCTGAGGGAGCAGCCTAGTTCTGGGTGGCGCATCATCATGCCTACGCGGGCGGCCTTGACGACCCAGCCGCCGTTGAGGGAGGCGATGTCGCCTGAGCCGGCGAAGATGTAGTCGAGGCGTTTGCCGCGGCGGTCTGGGGGTTGTTAGTGGGTTGATCACGTCGAGTTGAGTAATGAAGGGGCATACCGATAGTGTCAGGGGGGACGGTGACTGGGGGTTTTCCTGGCCCGAGGAGCTTCTGCTGTTCTTTGGTCCACCGCCATGTGCAATATGGACCGTCTGAAGCGGCGCCATTCTCCTCAATGTTGAACCCTGCAGTTGGTATTGGGCGGCGGCGAGCCTTTTCGGCCGGGTGATCTGCTGGCCCGAGAGAGCTGTCTGGGTGCAAAACCCGCCAGACATCGCGAACAGGTGTGTTGGCGGTAACAAGTTGATGTTCCAGTGACATGGGAACCATGTTGAAGTCGCCGCAACCAAGCACCAGATGACCACGCTCAGCAGCTCCGCGAAGCAGTTTTGATATCTCCCATGACTGCGCGAGTCTCTGGGCGAGATATGAATCGTCGGGTTGACCAGCCTCATACGGCGAGTGAGTGTGAGTACAGAACACCTCAATCACCTGCTTCGCCGCCGGCCCATAGCGAATCTTTGCGCAGGCCACCCCTTTTCCGACATACCAATCTCCACGCCAGAAAGCCGTCGGCCGGCCGTTCAGTGGGTAGCGAAACAGAGTGCTCTCTTCAATCGGCCATTTTGAGAGAATGGCGAGCCCTCCTCCGAAAGGCCCGCTGAAGTAAAACTTCCCATAGGGGAGAATGAAGCGCGTCTCACGTCGGATGGCCTTGTAATCCTCCTGAGTGAAGCATTCTTGTAAGCAGACGATGTGTGGTGAAGGGTCTGCTATCGCAAGTTGACGTCCGATTTCGGCCAAGCGTTCATTGCGCAGCTTGGAGATGAATTTGAGGCCCCAGCAATTGAGCGTCACGATGTTGAGCTCTGTCGGTAACTCTTCCATGGTCCTTCAAGATTGTTGATATGTTTCATACGAGATTGTGTTTGGCAGCTTCGCGTCTGTTTGTTGTTGACAGAAAGTTGGTTTGAAGCCCAAAGAGAATAAGACGCTTCACATGAGATATATCTCATAACCTATGCACCCCTCGCAATGTATAAAAACTCCCTTAATACGAAGCAGATATGTTTGATGAAAGAAGAGAGCTTCAAGCACCTCCCCAACATCCCCAATCTCATCCAATGGCATCCACCAACTCTGGGTTTTCCCTGCCGTGTCCCTTCAGTGCCTGTGCGCGCCTGAGAATTATCCCCGGCCAACGGTCTAGAATTGGCCAATGGCCGGCGGCACTGTGCGGAAGCAGATCCAGCCAAGATTTTAGCGCAAAAGCCCCTTGTCACGTCCCGTCAACTGCAACGTTCAACGCGGCCGTCAGCGATCGGCTTCGCGACCTGGAAACTTTTCCGGCAGGCAGGCTGTCGGAGCTCCCTTTGAACCAGTTCCTCGCCGAAACAAAACAATGTCAACGCTCGACTCTACCACGGCGACCCCTTTTCCGGAACCACCTTCAAAGCGACGCCGAGTAGACGGTGACAGCATGGACTCAACACCACGGTACAGCTCGCCTGGCAACCTTGATGGTGCACGCGACAGCACCCCACCCCACGATAGCAGCCTCGTCCAACAGACCCAAGGTCTTTCAATACGTCGCGAGCGGGCCTCGCGCAGCCAAAGCAGAGAAAGATACAATTCCCGATCACCTACATCCTCCCGCGATGGCTCACGGTCAAGATCTCGGTCTCGTTCACGGTCGAGATCAAGATCCTTATTCAGATCGAGATCCCGCTCCCAAACACCATACTCTAGATCACAATCACGCTCCCGATCCCGTTCCCAGTCCATATCCCGTTCACAGTCTGCCCAACCGACCCCCCCATCCATCCACCGACCGCCTATCAGACCAAACTACCAACCTCACCTCTGCCTCAAGGGGCACATGAAAGCCATCTCCCAAGTACGCATCTCCCCCGACGGGTGTTGGATTGCCTCTGCCTCGGCCGATGCCACAGTAAAGATATGGGACGCCGCTACGGGAGAGTGCTTGGACACCATCGTCGGGCACATGGCCGGTATTTCTTGTTTGGCTTGGGCGCCCGACAGCAACACCATCGCCACGGGGTCCGACGACAAAGCTATCAGGTTATGGGACAGGTTAACAGGGAACCCGGCGCATGCTGCGCACTCTACGCCGGATGCTACCGGAAAAGAATACAGAGGCTCGTCCACGATACGAGGAGGGAGAACTGGTAAAGGTCCGTTATTGGGCCATCACAACTACGTTTACTGTCTGGCCTTTTCACCAAAAGGCAACATTCTGGCAAGCGGGAGCTATGACGAGGCGGTTTTCTTATGGGACGTCAGAGCTGGGCGGTTGATGAGGAGTTTACCTGCGCACAGTGATCCAGTGAGCGGGATTGGGTTCTGTAACGACGGGACGTTGGTGGTGAGCTGCAGTACGGATGGATTGATGCAAGTGTTATCCCTAACCGCCTGCCGCCTTCATTGATCGATCACTAACACAAGGTTGTTTGCGCCCACAGTCGTGTCTGGGACACTTCAACTGGGCAATGTCTTAGAACACTAGTCCACGAAGACAACCCAGCCGTCACCAACGTCTGCTTCAGCCCCAACGGAAGGTTCGTTCTAGCCTTCAACCTCGACAACTCGATTCGACTGTGGGACTACGTATCTGGTACGGTCAAGAAGACATATCAAGGTCACAAGAACAAGGGGTTCTCTATCGGGGGGTGTTTTGGCGCTGTTACCTACGCCGAGGATGGATACGAGCCAGACGAAGACGACAAGCCGCAACCCTTCATAGTGTCAGCCAGCGAGGACGGTGACATTGTTATGTGGGATGTTGTAGACAAGATGATTGTCCAACGGATCACTGGGGCGCACGATGGCGTGTGCTTCTGGGTGGATGTCAACGGTAAGACAATGGTCAGCTGTGGGCAGGACAACACCATCAAAGTGTTTAGACACCAGCCAAGCCGGCAGCCCGAGGCCCAGCCGAATGGTACCACACCAAATGGGATGAATGGTCATGCAGAAGAAAACGGGGTTGCCCCGGACGACAACGATGCAATGGCTGTTGATATTGAGATGGAGCTGCAAAGGCAGATTGAAGACGAGTTGGTAAAGCAGGAGCAGATTTAAGTACCATTTATTAACGTCAAAAGATACCCGTCCCAGGATATGTCTGGTGGCCTACAAACGCCTTTGTCGTGCCCCTGATGATGTTGATGTTGATGTTGATGTTAATGTTGATGTTGATGTTGATGTTCCGGCGAATGCTCCCGTGATGCTGTGCCTCTTGAGGCTAGCAATGCAGCAAGCGCGCCTTTCTCTATAGGTTGCACAGTTAACTTTCACATGCCTAATAGTCTTGACCGTCCCCATCATCTCTTGCGGCTCGGCACGGTGGTTTGAGTTGCCTCATGTTTCTGGTGATTCACAGTTGCAGCTTGCCGTTTCAACCAGTCTCTTCTTCCGCCTTTCTAGCCTCTATTACATCCACATCCAACTGTTCCATCACCTCCAACACAAGAGCCAAGCTGTCAAAGAACGAGTTGACAGCCACGCGCAGCATCCTGTTTGTTGTCGCCTTGTACCGAACTTTGAGCGTCGAGTCAACGGCCGATAACTCCTTTTGAACGAGCGTAGATAGTTCCTTGTCTACTCCGAGAGCCTGGAGCGCAACATTGGCAAGTCTTGCGTCGGGAAAGGGGACATCGAGGCTTCTGTGTTGAAAGCAAGCAAGCAGTGATTGATTAGTGGCGGGGTGATTATTTTAGATTGCGCTCATCTTGCTAGACACACCAGATAAGATGGGGGAAAAAGACATACAGAGAACAGGGATAAGTTAATTCGGTTGACATGGTTGCTACTTTTCTGTCTTCTTTTTTTTGTTTCCTGGACTAGGAAGAGGAGAAAAAGACGGTCTGGCAGCTAACGAAAGTGTAAAAGTTCGTCAAGGGCGGAGCTACTGGCTTGTGACGGATGACGATGCTGAAGAGCGTGGTGCTGTGGATGGTGGGGCAGGTTTCGGGCGATAAGATAGCTGAGGAATGCCAACAGTGTGGAAGGGGGGCGAAGGGTGGCTACCTAAAAACCCCTGTCTGTGATGGCCCTTAGCGAGCTTAACTGATGTGGGGAGGGAAGCTTGGGGGCTGGTTGCTGTGGTGATGAGAATCTGGAAACGAAAATGAGAAATATGATTGGTCCACGAGGGCAGAGCGACCCGATTTTGCCGTTGTTGTGGAGCGGTCCCCTGGAGACGAGACCCCCGTGCAAATGGGCTGGAATAACAAAGGTCAAAATACACTTGGGTCACTGGCTCCTGTCGATAAAACCTTTCTCGCGGAACGTAGGCTGCCCACATGCTCTCCTTCCCAATTGCAAACAGCATCATCGTCACTGATTTTTGCGCCGCCGGCCGTCGTTGGTCTTAACAGAGAGAGAGCCAAGGTTCTTCCCAGCCTACCTTAGGCTCCTTCGCGCGCATTGTCGACCCCAGTCGTTGTTGACATCAGTCCCCAGCCACCCTCATTCTTGCAGTAGAACCGGTTTTGCGCGTCCTCACCGACTTCAACGACACCTGCCTCCCTTACCTTTTACCCCCCACCCACTGCGACCAATTTCTAGAAAAAGAGCATCATTTGGAAAGCAGCAACCTTGACCTGCATTGTTGATCGAAAGTCGAGAAGCCGCCACGGGTACATGCACTTGCGCGCATTCTCACCTACCGAATATCCCACCACCGTCGACCGCAGCGACGAGCCACGAAGAGATGGCACCTTCCACCCGCTACGCCAGCAATATGGGGCAAATTATCGAGTACATTCCTGGTATGTTCAATTGTTGCCAATGGCTTGTTTTGCATCTTGTATCACCGGATCATGGAGTCTCGTTATCTTCAGCATCGTCACCGCAGAATTGTCAAATATTCTTTACCTCTCCCTGGCTACCCGATCACCTGGCTGACAATTCAAAAAGACCGCTTATATCTCGCCGCTTACACCGAGGCGCCCGATGCCAACACGTTGTTTCCCTACCCCGACCAAGCTCCTCGGTCACCTAGGAAGCGATCGCAGCGCAATGTCGAGCCCACTCCCGCCCAAGACTACAAGCAGCCCTACTATTTCACAGTAGATGATACTCTTCTCTACAACGCCTTCCACCACGACTTTGGCCCGCTTCACATTGGACATCTCTACCGCTTTGCGCTGCAGTTCCACGAGATCCTCGGAGCGAAGGAGAACAAGGACAGGCCCATTGTTTTCTGGAGCAGAGCTGATCCTCGCAGTATGTTTGATCTTGTGTCTGAAAGCTTTCTTCTCCATTCTAACCACGTGTTCGTAGGCCGTGCCAATGCTTCTTGCCTTCTCGCTTGCTACATGGTTTTGATTCAGTCATGGCCACCACATTTGGCCCTCGCGCCTGTTGCGCAAGTCGACCCCCCCCTCATGCCTTTCAGAGATGCCGGCTATAGTCAGGCCGACTATGGCATCACTGTCCAGGATGTCGTTTATGGTGTGTGGAAGGCCAAGGAGGAGGGCTGCTGCGTTCTTGAGAACTTTGATCTCGACGAATACGAAAAGTTTGAGCGGGTCGAGAACGGCGATTTCAACTGGATCTCGCCCAGCTTCCTTGCTTTTGCTTCCCCACAGACCGCCGAGGTGGCCAAGACGCCAGAAGGCACGGAAGGTTGGGAGCTGCTTCCAAAGAACCTTGCCCAGATCGAGTCGGACGCCTTTATCAACCAGCCCCTTCGCAATGTCTTGACACACTTTACCGAGAGGAATATTGGACTCGTGGTTCGCCTCAACTCGGTTCTCTACAATGCCTCGTACTTTGAGGCTCTTGGCATCCAGCACATCGACATGATCTTCGAGGACGGCACCTGCCCACCTCTTTCCACTGTGCGCAAATTCATTCGCTTGGCTCACGAGATGATCACGGTCAGGAAGAAGGGCATAGCTGTTCACTGCAAGGCTGGTCTCGGTCGCACTGGCTGCTTGATTGGTGCCTACCTCGTTTACAGATATGGCTTCACCGCCAACGAGGTCATCGCCTACATGCGCTTCATGCGTCCGGGCATGGTCGTTGGCCCCCAGCAGCACTGGCTTCACTTGAACCAGGGTGTCTTCCGGGAATGGTGGCTCGAGGAGCGCATCGAGAGGAGGCTCCGCAAGGAGATGGCTGCCAACGCGGCCAAGGGTGTACCCCAGACTCCCAACCGTGCGGTCCAAAAGGCTGCTCGTGGTGCGAGCAAGAATGGCGTCGCCACCCCTCCCAACCGCGCAGGGCGCACACCACTCGGCGAGATGGATTCGGTTGACAATGCTCGGGACAACAAGGAAGACTATCTTCCTGCGCCGACACCAGGTCAACCGAGAAAGACTGCTCGTGCTGGGTATGGCCGCAACACCGCCACTGTTGTCGCTACTGTCGAGGAGGAGCGCGCCGTCGAGGAGACCCAAACCGAGATCATCTCGATGCACCGGACGTCGCAGGGCAACGAGTCGGACGAGGAGTTGTATTTGCGAATGCGCTCTCATCGCAAGGCTTCAGCGTCAGTGTCTCCGGATCGCCGTACCAGCGAGCGTGCCGTCAGCCAACAAACAACAACCACCACAACCGTCTATCAAGTCGTCGACAACGATGCGTCCAACGATATCGAGAACATCGGCACCGGAGCAGCCAGAACCAAGTCTTACGAGCAAGCCCAGCGAGTTAGTTCCGCGTCTGGGGTTCTGACCAAGGTTCGCGGAGGCAGCAGCAATCCCAAGAGGCAAGGCGCCGTGGCTCCCACGGGCGTTCGCAAGACCAGCGGGCGGGTAGGGAGCGCGAGTCATGTGTCTCCGGTCACGACACAGAGGAAGATCAGTGCCGGGCTCCAATAGTAATGGGCTTTTTCGTTTGACTGGTTGACTAATGTACGACTGACTGTAACGACTCTTGATGACGACTTTTTGACGATGACGACATGGCACTGCTGCACAACCAACCCACCACACAAGGTTTTCTCTGCGTTCTTTTTCAATTTATCATTCAACTAGCATGGCACGACTTTGACTTTGCGACACTGGGCATGCATTTGGTTCTGTTTAGTTTAGCGGGGCAAGAGAGAGCTTGGGTGTTGTTGAGTTTTAGAAAAATCTGGGTTTGTTTGGTGGGCGGGGAGTGTTGGGTGGGCTGTGTGAATTGGGATTGATGGGAAAGCGGGTTGTTTGTTTTTTATACTTCTCTCGACTCTGGATTTGCAGTGGATTGGGGCTCTCCTGCCCTTTTGTGCCTTGTTGTTTTAGGTATCGTATCTTCTCTCGCCTATGGCGGTGATTCGCTTGTGGGAGGACGGGCAAGGGGTTTTTAGGGGGGGTTCTTGCTATGCTGGTTGATGAAGGAGAGGTTTCTGGCGTTTACGGGACTGGGAAAGGGGGGTTATATAATGGGCTTGGGTTTCTTGAGCTTGGAAGGAAAGGGAGGGAGGGAGGGGGGTTTTCTGTTGAAGTGTAAGGTACACTGTTTTGGTTGGGTTGGGTTGGGTTTATTGTTTGCATATATGTGGAGATTACTCTTGTAAGAGGCATTTGGGATATGCTGTAGGGATTAAGGGGGGTAAAGGGGGGCGGGGAGGGGGGGTGCAAGAGGTAGCAATTGGAGTATTACTACTACTGACTTTTATGCTTTTGATGAACTGTGTGTCTGTGAATGGTCAACTTGTTTATCAAGAAGCAGCTCAGAGTTCTTTTCATCCTGTGACACGAGCTTTGGTCAAAGCTCTGGTCCAGCAGCATGGCTTCATTACAATGGCTAGGCTCTCTCAGCTCTCTCTAGGGGTATCTGGTGGCAATGCAATGGCCAATGTGGTGTTCCGGGAAGTTCTGTTCTTTGAACGTAAACACCCATGAGCCTCATTCGTCGCGGTAAGTCTGACGTGAAAAGCAGCTAAAGATTCCTCGTCTAGGTTGGGTTCTTTGATCCGTTGCTTATGGAGCAGGCTATCTACTCGGCACCTTTCTCTCCATGACTTAAACCACCTGACTTTGGACCTGAGGAGATTCTATGCCTCAGGAGATATTATTGTCAAAGAGAGTCTATGATTAAAGAGACATGTGTTGGAATACATCCTGATGTGAAAATGAAATGGAGCAGGTTAGAAAGGGGTCGCGGTGGGTGCCTGTTTGGGATGGGAGGGTGAGGAGGGGGAATCGGTGATCAAAAGGAGCGATGGTCTGTCTGGTGACAGCAAGGTCAGCGGTGAGGTGAGTACATGATAGATGGGCACTTCTCGGTGTGATCGGGGAGGGGGGGATTGGTGTGGTGGTTGGATTGGATTTGTTGTTGATAAGGAAGCTAATATGAGAGTGTATATCTTTCTGCTCAACCGAAGTATCTTTTGGTGAGCGGTGGTGTGTGAGTCGTGTTGGTCTAGAGCGGAGGTGAGTGAGGTGGCCTACTTAGTTCCCTGGTACGGTGCTTCTGCCTGTGCGGTGTGATGAGAGGGTGATGGTGCATGTATCAAATTGGTTACTGATGAGTGTATCTGGGAGAGCTGTATCCTTGGTAACCACCTAGTTGGTGAACGCATCGGCCAGTGACCAGGGTGATGAATTGGGCTAGGTAGCAATGACCCAATGAAGCCCAAATACATTACAGAATAGAATGAGCATGGACTCCCTCCTGGGTGTTGCGGTTTCACTACAACGGACATGCCGAAGCACTGTAGGGTGTCAAATATCCTCCTCTCGGCCGGGACATCGACAACCTGATGAGAATAGTCACATTCTCCTGCATCACCATCGGCCGCCTATGATCACGAGGCGGAGCAAACCACACGACAAGAATAGCTATATAAAAAGTTTCGTTGAATCGGGCAGTCGGGGAGGTGGTGTTTACACTTCTCGGCCCTCCGTTACCATATCCCCGGGTCTGGTCGCATGTGTCCTTCCCCCGAATGTACATCTCCCGAAAAAGCCGGGCATGTCCGGCGCTAACCAATCAGATGTAGCCTTCCCAAAAGGGACTTGCAAGGCTGAATCCTGACCTTGTCAGGTATGTCAACTACGTGTGACAAATTGTTCTTTTGACAGGCGAGCCGGCCAGTGACAAACATACTTTGCTTGTCAAGGCTGGTGGTTCTGTCACCGCACCTCGGGATCAAACTTTTGGTTGATCAAACCGAGTGACATATCGGTTCGGGTCTGTTGGTTGCTATCGAGTTGTTTGAGACCCTTGATGACGTGAAGATTTCATTCTTTGTTTCCGGTGATCCCCCGTGAACTGACTGATAAGGGGGTAAGCGCTTGCAGTCCTGAGCGGATCGGAGACTTCGAGAATTGCGGGAAGCTCTGATATCTGCATGAAGGGAGCACAACACGAACCTTGCAGGAAGGACATGAAATGCAGTGATATCATCAGCCCTACGGGCGGGGTACGACCAGTCGGGTGCCTTCACAACTGTCTCGGACTCCCGGGCGCTCCCGTGAGGCACAGGAGCAATATCTTGGAAATCGAACGTATGTTTGTTGCCGTTCAACCACATGGTTAGCAAGCAAATATTTTACGTGTGGATTCCTAAGCCTTGGTTGATTCGTATGAAGTTGGGCACTGTCTATGAAGCTTGGAGAGACCGGCAGAGCTTCTCCGATGGACTCAGGGGTTGATTTGCAGCGGCCGACAAAAGCTGCTTGCCAGCAAGGTGTAATCTCTTGTCCCAAGGCGGTGGTATCCTCTTACAATCAAGAACATCGTGGAGTCCCCGGGGTTTCATTTGACTCCTTTTCCAGGTGCAGACAGCTCCTGCGGCGCAGACTTGGCGATGACTCGCGTCAATTACAACCGAAAGGGGCACGCCGCCGGTAGTGCTCGCCGTAGACTATGATTGGATATAAATGAAAATTTCAAACTTCAGCTCATTTTCTAGTGATCTCCAGGGAAGCGGGAGTTGTGGGGAGATAACGGCCCGATGGAGCTAGATGTTGGCCCTGAAGGCCGGTTTTAAGGCCGGTGTTTGAGGCCGGCCTTGACGCGATAGGCGAGCGTAACCGCTCTCTTCTGGAAGATGTTGATGATATGAATTCATTGGCTAGAACCCGTCATTGATGATATGTCCCAATATTGCTCATTACCTGACCCAGGGGCAATATGGGATGCCTCGACATGTGAAGATGGCCTCAAGTAAACCACCCTCACCACGGTGCTGCCGACACAGTGGACGAACGGATCCAAGGCTGATCGTTTTTACTGTGTTAATAAGTTTACCCTATTCTTTTTGCGTTAGTCGGTTCTTTGAGGCGAA
This sequence comes from Podospora pseudocomata, assembly GCF_035222375.1. Taxonomy (NCBI): domain Eukaryota; kingdom Fungi; phylum Ascomycota; class Sordariomycetes; order Sordariales; family Podosporaceae; genus Podospora; species Podospora pseudocomata. The sequence continues at coordinate 999,399 of NW_026946364.1, read as the reverse complement.
GCATTCTCGGGATGAAGGGGCGCCTCGGGAAACGCGGAGAACTTGAAATGGCTGGGAAGTGTTGACATGAATCGACGGCAAGCGAGGTGGTAAGTCACCTGATCCCAGTCGTCTGCGTGCGCCATTCTTGGACTGGAACAGTGGTGACGTGACATGTACAATATTCCAGAAGTCTGTTGGCGCTATCATGTGGGAAAGGGGGCTTGGAGTGGATGGGTGAAGATCGCAAGATCGAGAGGCCTGGCGATAAATGCTAAGTCCAAACGGCGATGGGACGGTTGAGGAGGGCCGGGAAAAGCGGCCGCATAATAGGTGCTCTTGTAATCGATAAGAAGACTTGTCGCAATTGGCAAGGCAAGGCTGATTTGCATTGTAGGAGTACCGGGCAGTTCGTTCGGAGGACGGACCAACATCAAAAGGTTGTGGCTTTGGGGCTTGAGAGAAACAGTAGAACAGGGGTCACAGGGCTGACGATACATCCGCTAATTCCAACCAATGGGGTGTAAGAGAAGGCGTGGCTGAGGCACGAGCCACTCAACGCGGCCCAGAATCAGGCCTTGTGGGCCTTGGGGGCCTGTCTTGGCACCATCAACTCCCACACCATCCATCCTTCGACTCCTTTCCTGCAGTGAAGCCACAAACAGCAGCCGAGCAGACGACTGGAAAGCTGCCCTTTGGCACGTTTGTCCATCACTGACACACATGGTATCATCGAGTTTGACCCAGCTTGCGACAGGCCCCTCCAACTGCCGGATCCTTGGGCTCTCTTCCCGCTTGACAACTTGAGATGGAATCCGTCAGACTCCTTCCCGAATATAGCTTCACCCGATCTTGAGGTTTCATCAGTTTTCTAGCGAAATCTAAGCCGCAGCGATGCTAAGCAATCACTTGGCTTTTGCTTCCAACAGTCCCGTATTCTTTGTGTCTCGCTCGTACTCTGGCCTTCGGCTAGCAGGGAAGGCTGCCTGGTGCGATTTACATCCCCGCCTCCATGGGGGTTAGCAATGACGGGTACATGCGAGTTGCTGCAAAATAGGGGCCCGACCCGAGAATGCTGGGACAAGTTACATTCCTTGGATCTATGACCATGGACGACTCACTTCCAACAAGCATTCGGCTCGGGGCTCGGTGTCCATGAAAAGAAGTGTCCTGCCCTCCCCTCCCGAGACCTAGTTGGCCTTCCCCTTTCTGTCCTCGCGGCTATCTTGTCATTATCTCGCTGGCGGCCTGTCCTATCCTTTTGTGCGTCTGTCGATCCGGTCCACAGTCAAATCCCAGCGGAGCACTGGGCCGCATGTATGGGCTCTTCATCACCATGACTATCGTCGTCGACGCTACTACCTCAGCCCCTTTGCCAATCACATAAAGAAGTTCCTTCCCGGTTGCTGTGACATCACACGCTGCTCTGATGTTTCTGGCCCGGTTTGACACACATCATCACTCCGTGTTCTGCCTTTCTTTCTTAGCTTGACTGCTTTCAATGTCCATCTCCCCCACTACGGGCATGAACATGCTTTCTCTCGAAGGTACACCAACAATGGCACAGGCCAGATTTCCGACTCAATCACCGAGGACGAGCCCCTCCATGTCCGGATCCGAACGACATGACGACACAAATGAGTGGGAGGAGGACGAGGAGGAAGATGATGATGACAGCGACCGAGGTGTGATATCATCACCGGGTGGTTTCAGATATGATATCTCACAACTACCGCACAAAACCCAGCAGATGGTTCGAGGACTATACCATCAGGTCTCGACACCGGGACCACCACAGATATCTCTAGAGTTGTGCGGCATAAAAGAGGAAGATGACGCCGAGGGTGGCTTCTTCTACGCATTCCAGATGCAGGAAACGGTACCATGCTCTATTCGAATTGGCTCAAAAAACAGCAAGACGTACTCAACACCTCGCTGCGAGTGCCCCGACGCCAGATACCGGAACCAAAAACCCTGCAAACACCTTATCTGGTTGTTTGACAGGATATCGAAACAAGCCCTCTTCGACCACGACCTTGAAGCCAGCCTTACTCTCACCGACTATGGGTATCCTGAGCAACTTCAAGATCCTTTCGACCAGATCTCTCGCATCCGCCTCGACATTCTTGCCGACGACCTTCATTGTGATATCTTTGACCCAGACAACGACACCTCAGATCCATCGCGCTCACGAATACAAGAGGCTCGCGAGATGGTTGCGGCACTAGCTGGTGTGCAACCCCAAGAGCTTGACACCTACAGACCAGATCTTGGGACTTCACACTACACGTCACCAATACGTCGTGGCGACCTCGAGGCCACCCTTTTTTCTCTCCTTTTGTCCTCGCATTCGCTTTCTGAGTGGGTTCGGACAGAGTTGGAGTCATCGGGTCCAGCCGTTGAGCCTTTCCGGGCCATGGAACGGCGGGTATCCCGAATTCTTTCCGAGCTCGAGACCTACTCCTCCTCTCTCCAAAACACACCCGCCACCTCGGTTCGTTCTCAGAAAGAAAAGACTGTCGAAGGTCCACGCGATGTCCACTGGGCAGCTACGCAGGTCCAACACTGTGTCCGCAAAATCGAGCTGCTCGTCTCTCGCGGATCGGATCCATTGTCTGAACCAGCCCGAGCCTCGGCAGCCCGCTCGCTCGTGAGCATCCTAAAGGCAGTCGTCAGCCGAAACGTCGACTCGCACGGCGGCGACACACCGGACGATCGAAATCTTTTTATGCGTCTGGTTGGAAACCACGACACGGGCTTTGTGTACAGCGCCCTTGAGCTTCTCGTCGACCAGAGCCAGTTCATTGAGGAGCTGGAGGGTATCATGGAGTTGCTCGGCCGTCATGGGGCTCCGACGACATATGTCGCCAACATGCGGGGCTTGATATCCCGGATGAGGAGCCACAAGGCTGTTGGTCATGCTGCCAATGCGTGGGAGAGTTCAAGGCGGAGGAGCCAGACGCCTCCTATGGACGAGCCTCAGGTTCCACCACCACCACCGCTGTTTGTTCAAACGCCTACGGAGGAGGAAGGGCCAAAGCGTACGACACCAGTTGGGGGCTCAAACAGTCCGCAGTTTCTCACACCCGAGCTCCCTAGCTCTTCCCGGCCTGGTAGAGGGGGTGCCGCTCGTGGGAGAGGGAGCACTCGAGGTGCGACTGCAGGCTCGAAACGGACGGCCTCGTTGGGAAATGCCCAGGACAGTCCGCGGGGGTCAAAGAAGAAGAGGGTTAGAGGTGCCTAGACATTATTCTGTGGTCGGGTTGTCTTTTTCTTCAATTCTTTTGTTCAATATTTTTCAACACACTGCAAAGACCAAGGAGCAGGCTCTCCGTGTTATACCAACAGAGTATTTATTAGCTCGTCATATATACATAACTCATATCTCTCATATATACTCCTCATGACTATTCATACTCTTCACGAATAACTTGCGCTCCAACTCTGTTTGAAAATGCTCAAAAACGAGAGAACTAAAAAGGAAAAAGTAAAAAAGAAAAGGGGGGGGTATCATGCAAACCGTGCACGGAAAAAAACAAGCCAAACTTCCCTCCCCCTTTATAAACAAACCCATACCGTCAACCCGTTCATACACTCTTTTACTCATCCGTTTACAAAATTACTCTTGCCATATCCACATACTTTCATAAACCAACCCACCTTCTCCCACACCCTCATCTAAACTGCAACCTCACGATCGAAAACAACATATTCTGCAGCACATGCAGCGTCACCGCCACCGCCGTCGGCAACAGCTCCGGCCAAACCGCAAAGTCCAGCTTCCCCTCCACCACCACACTAACCCCATAAATCAACCTGATCAGCCCCGCCACGACAAAGCTCGCCGCCAGCTCGCACGCCCAAGTGATGCTCGACGCCTTGAACGTCAGGTTAAATGTGTACTGCTCCGTCTCGTCCGCGCCGTCAAACGAAAAGTACGGGTACACATCCTTGTTCGCCCCAAAGTGCAACACCACCACGCTCCCCAAAAAGGCGAGCATGGACGCGTTCTCGGCCATGAAGCGGATGAAGACGTTGCGTATGCAAATCTTTTGGTAAGAGCCATACGACTGCCCGTTTAGTCCGAGGATGGAGAACACCCAGTGGACTGAGCGGGACATCAGGATGGGGGTCACGACGATGAGGCTGGTTGATGACAGGATCTGGAGGTACATGAACTGTTTGGGATCGCGGAGGCGGGCGTATAGGGCGCGGACGTAGGTTTGGTACGTGAGCATAAAGTATCTTTTTACAGCCAAAAAGAAAAAAGTATCAGTATCACGCAACCACAAAAAAAATAAAAAAATAAAAGAAAATTGGATGGAGCGCAACAAAAAACTTACAGCTTGAAAATCCAACTCAGGGGGTAACTCCCCACCCTCTCCCCCTCCTGCCCGCCCAAAATCCACCCCGTCAACCCGTCGAGCAGGTGAACGGTCGAGATCCAGCCATACACATACACAATCGTCTCCAAGTTGTTATGCGGCAGCGTCCGGAGGTAAATCTCGGCATAGGCCTCTCCAATAACATAGGCCAGCAAGCCGATCAACAACGCGAGACAGAACCAGACAAATCTGACAAAGCTGGCCGGTAACCACCGCCGTCTTATCCTGCGCGCTCGGGGCTGGTATCGAGCGTCGTTGTACCCGATTTGCGAAGGATCAGCGTTAGGATCGAATGCGCTTGGGTCCAGGGCAGCGCGCTGACGTCTTTCTCTCCTGGAAATGGTGTCTTCACGCTCGCCCGTCCACCAGGATGAGGTGAAGATGCGTTGAGTCTCTGACAAAGAATGGCGGAGGCCAAGATGGCGCTCGTTGGTCAAGAGAATGAAAAAGGCGATAGCGACGGGCATGGCCATGATGCAGAATGTCCACGAGATCCACACCGTGTTGTGCGCCGTCAGCCATCTCGCCTCAGGAACCAGGTAGAGCGGTAGCGGCGCCGCAAGCGACAGGATGGCGATGGCGGAGACAGTGACAGGAAAGCCGAGAGACTGCGGCCACCAGTTGAGGCTGTAAATGTTGAAAACCTTGGTGATCCAAATCAAGGCCGTCAGGTTGTAGAAGCTGTAGTAGACAAACAAAAAGAACCAAAAGTTGACCTGCACCCTTGCTGCTCCGTGACCGGGCACCTTCCCGCTAGGGGCCTGCCCAGGTACTCCAGAGTTGTCGTCGTCGTCCCACGGGAGGGGGTACTGCGGGAATGGTATCGCGCACCATGCCACAGCCAAACTAGCAGGTAGCACCACCAGCACAGCCCATCTGCTCCACCAAACGTCCACCAGCCTCCTCACCACTCCCGCCTTGGGATCAACCCACGTATCCCTCATCCGTCTCATCACCCTCCTCAACCTCCTGGTCCCCTTCCCCATCCTCCTCCACCCCGGGCCCTGGGAATCATCCGAGTCACTCTCCGCCTCATCATCCCCGTCCCCGGCCTCCTCCTCCGCCTCGGCCTCAGCAGCTACGATAGCCCCATAGCCCACATGAACACTGCCCCTCCACCCGGGCTCATTTATTATCCCAGCCTGCGCTCCTCCTCGTGGCGGGTGGTAGTGCCTCGCCCTCCCGCCTGTCGGACCGCTACCAATACTACTGATGCTACCGCCCGTGTTCGTCCTATGAGGGCCGCCAAAGGTGGTGTTTGGTCGAGGAACGGCGCGGAACCGGCCGAGGAGAGGGGAGGATTCGCCGTTGAAGAAGCGGACGTTTTGGGTGCGTTCGGATCCTTGCTCGAAGGAGAAGAAGGAGGGCATAGTGGGCTGGGCCACTGGTGTTTGGGAGGTTGGGAGGGAAGACCGGGATTTTACTCGGGGTCGTTTTGGTCCGAGCAATCGCCGGTTGTTGTTGTTGTCGTCGTAGCGGTTATTACTATTACTTTGGTAGTTGTTGTAGTGGTAGTGGTTGCTGTTATGCCAGTTTGCCCCGCTTATACCTCCGCCTGGGGGTGGTGGTGGTGGGGATTTGCTGGAGGATATTCCCATCTACTTGGTGGTTTTTGGTCTTGGTGAAATAATAAAGTTTTTGGGGTCTATTTTTGTTGCTGGTATAGACGCTGACACAGTCATAACAGAGGCATGTCGTATTCGTTGCAAAGACTGATGATTAGTATCGTGAACTGTCGAGGAGAGGGACTGGAAGCGCAACAAGCGCGTAAAGTGGGTGGTTGGTTGGGCCTATGAGTTGTTCAGAATCCACTTATTGGGGTTTCTTGGGTGCAGGTTTGCGATGTCGCAGCGTTTTTGGTGTCTAGAAACAGAAAAACGAGCGCGCCCGCGTCGAGTGGTAGCACCTTGGAGGATTATATTTTTGGCCATAGAATGCCGTCACCACAGCCCTCTGTTGTTTTACATATGAATTGTTGGTTAATTTTGGCCCTGTGTCACGCGAGATTCGGGGTCCAATCCTGGGTCGCTGGCTGGCTGTTGGCTGTGGTGGTGCTTATCGCGGCCCAGATGTGGCAGGGGTGCTTGTTATCTACCGCAGACCCCCTGTTTCCTCGCTTCCGGGCAGGCAACGCTGCACCAATTGCGGGGATTCCCCAACTGCTGTGGGGGTCGAGTCGTGTGGAGAAAGCCACTGCTGATGATGAGGTCAACGGTTGTCGGTGAGGGCACCACGTCTCAAGGAAAGGAAAGCACGGCCAGCAGAGCATGAGTTGGGTTATATGCCCACTTTCTGGCGGTGACTGTCGGAGCAGGCCAGCTCAGCAACGCACTCATTTCCTGCCTTTTACCGGATGTGACCGTGAGTTGGCCTACAATGCTCCCATTCTAATCTTTGGAAATCTCTGGACACCCAGATTCGATTCTTTTTGTAGCCATACTTTTTTCTTCTTCTATCCTCCACCGCAAACGTTTTTGATCTATCATGTTCACAACTTAGCACTTCCATATTTAAGGTATCATCATTATTTACAACACACACGCTATACTTACTACAATACTAGTCCTCATCAAGATCCGCTCCCAACTCCTCCTCCTCCGCCTCATAGTCTTCCGATTCGTCACCCTCAGAGTCAGCCTCCTGTTCTGAGGATTCTTCGCTAGCTGACTCTGTCCGAAGGTCTTCCAGACTTCTACTTCCCTCTTCCTCCTCCTCCTCCTCCTCCTCCCCTCCCTCTTCACCTTCCTCTTCTGGGTATTCATCGTCATCTTCTTGCTGGACCAAGACCTGCGAGTTCTCCTGCTCATCGTCGGAGGCATCCTTGACATCATCTGCAAACACAACCGTCTTCTGAGCTGGTGATTTTGACTCGGGCTCCAACACATCTCCACTCCATGGCTTGCACTCCTTGACGAGCTCGCCGCACCGCAAGCAGTTCCAACCTTCCCCTTCCTCCCTTTCGATTCTTGTCGCCAAGCATACAAAGCAGTAGACGCATCCACATGGGATAGTTTCGTAAGGGTTCGTGACATCAGTCTGCGCCGATCCGACCACACCAGTCTTGGAAGTAGCCGCAGCCATGAGTTCGTTCTCGTTTGTTGCCTGGTTCTGATCCTGGTAGCAGATGGCGCATGTCCGTTCTGGCAAGAAGGCAAATTCACCCTTCTTCTCCTCGGCGCCTTCACCACCTGTTGTGCTCATAATCTTTTTGGTTTTCCGCCACGTCCGTGCCAGCCAGCGCCTCCACCGGTTGATTCCCACCAGCGGCAGCACGAACAGCAAAAACTCGGTGAAGGCGTGCCACACCAGTTGGCGGTTGAGATACTCAAACGACACCTCGCGGCTAACCTGGCTGGTAGGTGGAGCGAGCCTCATGCGCAGTACCCGGTCCAAAAGCGTCCTGTAGCGGCCTTGTAACAAGAAGACCAAGAACGACGCAAAAGAAGCGGCGGCGTGAAGCGTCGACAGTCTGTCCGTCATGCTCGAGAGCCGCTGCACCGTCGGGCTCGGCTCATCATAACCACCATCCTGCTCCCTAAGCCAGTTCTCCCACTTTGACCACATGTATCTCCCTCCCACCGTCATCAACCCATACAACCCCTTCTGCCACTTGCTCGGCGGCACCAAGACACTCCCCGTGTGTCTGGCGTCTGTGTATTTCAAATTCTGCAGCGCAGCACCATACGTCGCGTCATGATCCCAAATGGTAAGCTTGAATATCACGGCCCTCAGGGCAAGCGATATCTCGGCATCCCACTCATGTTTGATATTGTTGTCTCCTCCTCCTCCCCCACCACCGTAGTACCGAACCGCCTCCCCTACTTGTCCCTTCATCAGCTCGACCAGTTCCTCATCGAGGAGTTCGGCGTCTACTTGGCCGACGCGGAAGGCTGGGCGAGTGCCCTCCCGGCTGGAGATGGTATCCCACAGTGAAAGTGTCGACGCGCCGAGCCGTCGGAGGAGAGGGGATTGGGAGGCGGCGATGCGTGCGCGGAGTTGGGATTCGGATTGTTGGGCTGCTACTCGGGCTGCTTCTTGAGCATCGCGGGCTTGTCGGCGGGCAATGAGGCGTTGCTGGGCTTGGGCGAAGGAGTGGGCTGATTGGGGGTTGGAAGGGGGTGTTATTGCTACTGGTGCTGGTGTTATTGTTGATGATGATGCAGCAGCAGCAGCGACATCCGGGACCGCTGCGCTGGGGCTGCTGCTGTCTTTGGGGGGCTTGGAATCGCTCATCGCATTGGTGTTTGAACGAGGCTGAGTGAAGATGGGCGTTTGTTTATTGGGTGGAAACGCATATCGTAAGGTGCTCCTTTCACATTTCCCCCTATGCGCCCATGATAATGAATGGCTTCTGTCGGTCCGGGCGGTCGGTCGATGCACTCAGAGAGCCGAGGTTGGAATCCGGACAGCAGCTGTTGCAGCTGACGGAACGGTTCAGGGATGCGGACTTGGCGCGTTGCGGCACGGCCCACTTGTTTTCGTCCTTCCCCACGAATCACACTGTGGGGATCCTTGCAAGGGGGTATGGATTCAATGTTGATTTCCAGGGTTCGATGTCCAGCTTCAACTTCACCTCTTGACATCTATTCATCCTCTTGACTTTTCTGGGAATGAGTGAGATTATGTAACAATCAAACCCCAGCCATTTATTCAGCCGTGATGCTATCCCTTTTCACCCATGACTCGGTCTGTACCAATGTTCTGCTCCGTTGCTGACGCAATGGCCGAGCAATGCAGCTGCATAGGCATACCAGTATGACATGGAAGAGCACCGGGATGGTCTCCGTTGAAAATAGGTACGTTAGAGTTTGGACCAGAACTGGTAAGCTAGGTGGGAGAAAAGGGGTTTGGGAGATGTCTTGAGCTGTGCTGTCCAGATCATCTTCAGGATCAATACATACAACTTCTTATCTTCTCTTGCTGGTGGTGGGTTCATGGCAACCGATACTGAAGAGGCCACCATGACGAAGTGGAAACTCCCCACGGCGATCAACAGATCTGTCGGCATCCTGGGAGCTGGTGTGCTAGGCCGCCGGATAGGAGCCTGCTGGGCCTCTGCCGGATACAAGGTCAACATTCGCGATCCCGACACGCAGCAAACCAATGGAGCTCTACAGTACATCAAAAACGAGATGTGGAGGTACAAGCCCACCGTCAGCCCCGACAAGATTTCCGTTCATGGTTTCCAGGACCTGAAGCCTGCCGTGGAGGACTCGTGGCTGGTTATCGAATGCGTGCCTGAGAAGCTCGACCTAAAGATGAACGCCTTTGCCGACCTCGAAAAGGTTGTCCGACCCGATACGATACTGGGAACCAACTCGTCGTCCTACAAGTCGCGGGAGATTGCGGCCAAAGTGAAGCCTGACACGGCCAAGCGCATGCTGAATATGCATTACTACATCCCGCCCGACATACGCGTTGTCGAGCTCATGACCAGCGGATCAACGCACGAGGACATTTTTCCTTTTCTCGAAGAGCACCTCAAACGGTCTGGCATGCTTCCAGTCATGGCACACCGAGAGTCTACGGGCTTTCTTCTCAACCGCGTCTGGGCCGCTATCAAACGAGAATGTTTGATGGTGCTATCCGAGGGGGTAGCCTCACCAGCAGAGCTCGACATGGTGTGGAATGAGATGTTTGTCAAGACCGGTGTTCCCCCATGCGAGCTGATGGACTCAGTAGGCTTGGACACTGTGTCACTCATCGAGCAGCACTACATCCAGGAGCGGAATCTCCACGACCCAGGCGTCATAGCCTTCCTCCAAAAGTACATCCAGGAGGGCAGGCTCGGGGCCAAGTGCAGCAAGGGCGGTCTGTACCCACCAGGTTATACCACCAAGACTGCTGGCCAACAGCAAACTCCCTACGACAACCTGCACGCTCCGACCTTGTACATCCTCGACCTTGGCCTCAACAACGCGCCAGAGGAGGTGTACCAACGTGGCCGTATCCTCGTGGGCAGCGCGGATGGCCAAACCCCTCTCCGCACCATAGTGGACCACCAGCCCATGCCAGACGGGATCGCTCTCTGCCCATCAGAAGGTAAAATTATCTGGGGCAACATGGGTGTGCCTAACAAAAACGACGGCAGCATCATGTCGTGCAACTTGGACGGTAGCGACATCAAGGTCATCATCCCCTCCGGCACGGTACACACGCCCAAGCAGATTGCTGTTGACGACGACTGCTCCAAGATGTACTTTTCCGACCGCGAAGGCATGCGCGTCTTCCGATGTAACATTGATGGCTCTGGACTGGAAGTCCTCATCCGCAACGGGGACTGGGCGACTGGCTTTGACGACCAGACGAAGTGGTGCGTGGGCCTCGGGCTTGCCCCATTGGAAGGGAAGTTTTACTGGACGCAAAAGGGTCCGTCCAAGGGATCCAAAGGGCGCATTTTCAGGGCGAACATACATACACCTCCTGGGCATGATGCTTCTACGAGGACCGACATCGAATGTCTGTTCCGGGGCCTGCCGGAGCCTATCGATATCGAGATCGATGAGGAAGGCAAGTTCATGTACTGGACTGACAGAGGGGAGCTTCCTCGTGGCAACAGCTTGAACAGGGCTGAAAGGGGCCCTGATGGCCAGTATACCGACCACAAGATCCTAGCCAGAAACCTGCACGAGGCTATCGGCATCACTCTTGACAGGAAGAATCGACACATATACGCTACAGACTTGTGAGTCAACCTTCTCTCCCATTCTCTCATGACCTCACTGGCCGTTCAGCAAGCTGACCGCTTTGATAACACACACGATACAGGGGTGGAGCGGTGTACCGCTTCAACATGGATGGAACTGGGCGCAGGAAGTTTTATGAGGACGAGGGATCTTTTGCGGGGATTGCATTGTGTGACAAATAAACGTACATCTGTCGTGTGTGGTGGTCTCGGCAGGCAGCTGTCTGTCGGGTCGGGTCCTGTTTCTCTTTTCTCTCTGTCTCAGACTGGGAGAAAGAAGACTTCGAGAGCATGATACTTTCGGCAATGGCCGATCGGCTTTGTGGAACGCTCTCACAGCTTTGTTTCTTGTGCTACTTCTTGGGTCTGACTGTCCAGTCGAGGGAGTAAAGGGGGGGGTGATGGTGTGGTATCAATGAGGGGGGAGGGAAGGAAGGACAAATAATAAACAAGCAGCTTTTGGTGTTCGTGTCAGCCGAAGGGAGGCCGTGTTCGGTATCCAGTCATTTTGGGGTTCTGAGTGATAAGCAGTGGCAGAGAAACAAAACCAAAGATCACTGAGATGGGCATTGAAGGATGGTTGATAGAGATGGTCTAATCCTTTCGACTGATTTCAGGAAGCTTTGATTGTCATTAAAAGGTTTATGAACACAAATACCCCTGTCTGCCCTGACGACGTTGAAGGACCCCCCTGTCGGAACAGCTCCACTTGATTTTATGCCCCGCTACCTATCTTTAGGCTGTCCACCCCCACCAAGCTTCGACCTGCCCAGGCACCTTGAACGGTTCTCTTCGATTCCAAAATCGCAAAACATATCAACGATCGAGCAGACCAGAAGAACGATGAGTTTCGCGATCGAAGTCCCGGGCGAAGCTACGCCCTTCACACCCGTCGAGCTCTGCAGAACCCTCGAAGCTGCATCCATCTCCACCGACCAAGCCCAGAGACAGTCTGCTGGCCAGCAGATACAGGCTTGGGAGTCGCATCCAGACTACTATGTTACTCTTCAGGTAGGTGGAGGGAACTTGCTGTTCCTCACAAATCTACTTTGCAGTTGCTGACGGACTTGTTTGACAACAGACCATATTCCTCGACAAGTCACTACGAAGAGAGGTTCGATGGCTCGCCATCATCGTGCTCAAAAACGGCATCGACAAGTATTGGCGACCCAGAGCGAAACATGCCATTCCACCACCACAAAAAGAGCTCATACGCTCTCGGCTTCTGCAAGGTTCGGTGGACGAGGAGGACAGACAGCTCGCACTGCACAACGCCCTGGTTACCGCCAAGATCGTGAGGATAGATTACCCCGATAGCTGGCCCGATGCCATCGCCAATATCATCAACGTTACCCGAACGGCCCGGGGTGGGAACCCCATGCACCTCGGCGGTTCCCTGTTGGTTATGCTCCGGATAGTCAAAGAGCTCAGCACGGCGCGGTTGGCGAGGTCACAGACCGCTCTTCAGAAGGTCACACCGGACCTGGTCCAGCTTTTGGGAGAGATTTACACCGAGAAGACGGCTTATTGGCAGGAGTTCCTCATGAAAGGACGGGGAGACGAGGATGACGCCGACTATGCCATGCAAAACAGCTTGATAGCACTCAAGATCTTGAGGCGGTTGGTCACAGTTGGATACAAGGAGCCGCACAAGGACAACATGGTTCAGGGGCTGTGGTCTCTATCACAGACACAGTTCGATCAATTCCTCCACGGTGTCAGTCACGAATCGTGGATCCCGATACCGTACCAAGATCTCGTCGGCAAGCATCTCATCCAGTTTACCAAACTACACATCGATATGGCGAACTTGCATCCCTGCAGCTTCCCGATTCTTCCAAACTCGATTCCGTTAGTTAGAGCCTATTGGAATCTTGTGAAGGACTTCTCGCAGGTGTTTGAGAAGTCTGGTGGGATCAAGCAGACAGAGAGCACAACAGGGAATACCAAGCATGAGGGGCCGTTGGCGGAAAAGTTGGCTCTCAAGGGACTCTTGTTGCTGAGGAGTTGTATTGGGATCGCCTACCGACCGGCTCAGACGTTCAAGTTCCAGACCCCAGAAATGAAGGAGCTGGAAACACAAGCAATTCACGTTATCAAGGTCGAATTGCTGAACAGGGACTTGCTTCTGGATATTGTTCAGGTAATCATCAGCAAGCTGTTTATCTTCCGCAAGTCAGATCTCGATGCCTGGGAAGAGAGCCCGGAGGAATGGGAAGCTCAGGAACGCACAGAGGGCCAGGCCTACGAGTGGGCTATCCGCCCATGCGCTGAGAGGTTGCTGATAGACCTGTTGACACACTATAGGGAGTTGGGTCAGCCGCTTCTCAGCTATTGTGAGCTCGCCACCAAAGTCGACATGGACATTGTCACGAAAGAGGCCGCTTACTGTGCTCTTGGGTGCGCTGCTGCCGTTGTGCACCACAACTTTGACTTTGATCGCTTCCTGACCACAACGCTCGTCAAGGATGCTCAGGTACAGGACACGATGGCCAAGGTGCTCCGCCGCCGGATTGCTATTTTGCTAAGCCAGTGGATCACCATCAAGATTTCCGAAGCGAACAGAAAAGTGGTGTTTGAGATCTATCGCCACTTGCTGAACCCAGCTGACGATCACAATGATGAGGTGGTGCGCATTACGGCTGCGCGTCAGTTCAAGTATATTGCCGATGACTTTGAGTTCAAGTCTGAACCCTTCCTGCAATATGCGCCGGATTTCTTCGAGCTTTTGATCGGCTTGCTCTCAACGGTAGAGAGCGACGAGACAAAACTGGCGGTTTTGGACACGATCAGGTTGATCGTCAGCAGGATGGAGGAACATGTCTCGCAGTTTGGAGACACCATCATGATGACACTCCCCAAGTTGTGGGAGTCGGTCGGAAGTGAAGAGTACATGATCAAGCAGTCGGTGCTTGCCATCATGACAGCTCTCGTCATGTCGATGCGGGCCGACTCGCAGCGATATCAACCACTGATCCTGCCGCTCCTGGCAGAGGCGATGAACCCCGACTCGCCATTGCATCTTCACCTTATTGAAGAGTCGGTGGAGCTCTGGAGGTCATTGCTGATGCAGAGCGTCCCACCACTGAATCCTGAGCTCACCCAGATGGTCCAGCTGGCCCTCCCCCTCCTAGAATACGACTCCGCCGTCTCGAACCAGTGCCTCGAGATTGTGAAATCGTACATCTCTCTCGCACCACAAGACCTCCTCAGCGACGCCCTCCGCCGCCCTGCCCTCGCGGCCCTCGTCAAAACCGTCGACGCCAACAGCCTCGACCAAGCCCAGCTCGGCGCCAAGTCGATCGAACTCATGATCCGGTTCTCTGAAGAATTCGGCGGGTCTCAAGGAGTAACGGTTATTGTCCAAGACCTCCTTGAGATTGGCCTTGTCCACACAATGCTCGAAGGCCTCCACAGCGCCTGGGAATCCTCCCAGACCACTGGGCCCAACCGGAAACCCTCCAAAATCAGCACACTCAAAGAATCGGACTATTACGCCCTCTTTGCCCGCGTGTGCGTCGCCGACCCGACAGTGTTTATCAACCTGTTGTCGCGGTTCACAAACGGCGGACCGATCGATACTGTTCTCTCCTGGTTGATGACCCAGTGGTTCGCCAACTTTGACACCATGGGCGATGTCGAACGTGAGAAGCTCTCTTGCCTGGCCCTGACAAGACTGGTGGAACTGCCCTCGCCGATGCAGGAGCTCGTGTTGGGGAAGCTGCAGGATTATCTGTCCATGTGGACGCACATCGTGACGGAACTGGCGGATGATACTGCCGAGCAACAAGGGGGGGCCGAGGGGCCGCAGGATAGCCTCGTCTGGGGGGAGATGCCGAGCTTTGAGTATGATACTCCGCTGGATATTCACGAGAGGACGTTTGCGCACAAGGACCCGGTGCACTCGGTGGCGACGTACGGGTTTGTCAAGGTGAGGTTGCAGGATTTGGTGCAGAGGTTGGGTGGGGAGGGTGTGTTTGAGCAGCAGTGGGCGGTTAATGTTGATCGGGAGGTGTTGATGGGGTTTCAGAGGTTGAGTCAGGGGGGAGTTGCTGGGCCGAAATAGGGGGGGAAGGGGGATCAAAACAGGTTGGGGGGGAATATTCCAGAAAAAAGTGAATTGTCGATTTGAGGTTTCGCGAGATTAGTCCGTGTTAGTGGAAGAGGGGAGGCACAAAACGGACTATTTCTTGATGACTTTGTTGGGTAGTGTTTGAGCTGCAAAGGAGAGAGAGGGGGCGTTTAGTAGCAGGAGTTACCTAAAGGGGAGGAGAAGCAAGCGATGAAAGAGGGCTGGCTGGCTGGCTTCGAGGTTGGTTTCAGGAGAGGCCAAAAAAATAAAAGGAGGAAAATGGCTATATCAAGAGCTAACAAAATGCAATAATAATTGTACAGACTTGTTCAGTGTTGTTGGTGTTTACACATCGATTTAAAAGGTAAAAAGATTATTCAGTAGTGGAATAAGTGTAAACCTCTCATTTCCTCCCACTGGTTCACCTTGACATATAGAAAGCATTGCCTGAGTGTACATGTATTCTCTTCAATTTACCCCCTGACTACCACAACCACCCGCTCGTTATGCATGACATAAACCCCCACGCACCCTCCCCAACTGCCAAACAAATCAAAAAAAAAAAGACAGAATGCAGTACCTATATATATATGACCATCAAAAAAAGTCGTTTTCCCGCTGCCGCCACCACCGCCCGTGCTATGCAGCCAAAAAAAAAAAATTCCAAATAATTCCATGCTATGATTTCACTTCGTGTGTGGCAAAACAACAAGACAACTCCCACCAGATATCTCACCACTAATAATCCTCCCGTTATAGCACAACAAAACAAAAACAAAACAAAACAAGGCAAATGAAACCCCCTCAAACATCCGTCTCAAACCTCGTCCTCGGCGTAGCAGGCGTATTAGGCGGCAAATGATTCCCAAACGTATGCCAGCAGTTGGGAGCTTGTAGGATATACCTATCACATTATCACGTCAGCATCACCTCTTTCCAAACTCAATGCGGAGTTCGAAATACCTGGCCATAGCCTCCCTAAACCGACTCTTATACTCCTTCGGGCTCGTCACCGTCGGCCTGTTCCTCCCCCCGCCCGCAAAACCCCTATTCTTGATCCAGCTCTCCAGCTGCTTGTCCCACGTATACGTCCGGATGCAGTCAATAATCCCCACCACCAGCTCCTTCTTCACCTCATCCACCGCCACCATCAGGCTGTAATCCATCACGCCCATCCTCGCCAAAAACAGCGTATCATTAAAAACCGACGTCTTCAACAACCTCTTTGAATGCTCCCGGGCAAATAGAGGAGATTCATAAATGTACTCCACCATGTTCTCGTCTAGCAACACCTCGTTTTGCTCCCCCGTCGACTGGATCCTCCGGTTGCGCATCGACCCCTTGAGGTCAAACGTTCTTGTCGGTGACCGGTCATAAAACAGATTCTCCATGACGAGCAGGTCGAGCTTGATTTCCGTGTTGGTGACGGGGTTGCGGATGATGATCTGGAAGAAGCCGAGCATCTTTGCAATGACAGAAGGTAGATCGTGGAAGAGGGCATGCGCCATCAGGTCAAAGTAGTCCGGGGCGAACTTGAGGAACGAAGACGTCTCGACAGGCGACAGACCCTTGAGGACAAACCGGTCGTCGAGCGTCTTGAGAAAGACAGACTTTGTCTTGCCGCCTTTGGAATCCCACTTGAGGCAGCGAGACAGAGACTCGGCGAAGCGGTCAGCAGCACCGACTTTGCGACGGAGGGCGTCGAATTGTTCGGCAAAGAAAATCTTGCACATCATCTTTGCTGAGCCCTCTGCGAACTGGTACTTGAGATGCGTACCGGTAGACCGCAGTAGACTGTTTTCCAGCTCGGCCTTGGACAGACCTGAAGATGGCTGCTGCTTCATTTCAAGGCCGTCACTGCTTTCATCTGTTTCTCGCTGGTTGGACATCTCCCACCGCTGACGAATCTCGGCAAGCTTTGTCTTGTAATCTTCAGAGTTGAGAGCAAAAGCCAACAACGAGCTGGGCTCATCCTCCCTCACAATGACATCCGAATCAAAGAAGATGTGATCTGTCGCGTTGATGGGATACTCCAGTGGTGTCCAATTGCTAGCCGAACGTTCAGCCCAGAAATTAGTCAACATGGTCATCAGACTCTTCTTCTGATGTCTTGGGAGCTCTTCTGGGATCTCATCCCCGGGCTCGAGAGAGCTGGCAATCTCTTTAGCGTCAGGCATGAACTCGTCGAACGTGATGGTGGAAGCATCCGCGTCGCTGCCTGCACCCTCATCATCAGATCCCGCATGATCTTCGTGTCGAGCATCATCGTCATCTGCTTCGTTTCGGGTTTCCTCTTGGGTAAGTGGCCCAGAGGGTGGTGCAAGTGGTGAGCTTGGTTCAGACGCCTTGTTCTGCGAGTCTTCCGGCGTGGCATCAGCAGCTGGCTGAGAAGAGTCATCATGTTTCCTATTGCTGTGATGCTTCTCCATGTGCTGCTCCTCGTCGGGGCCAGGCTCTTTGACGGCTTGGTCCACGTCCTTGTAGACTTCGACTATAGTCTTGGTGGACGTACGTGGAAGGAAGGCTCTCGTAGACTGCATCTTTGCTGCCCGTTGCTTGCGATCCCGCATCCGCTCCTTTTCAAACTCACGGCTTAGTTGCTCAAAATGGCGAGCAAGCGTCGACACCTTGGATTCCCTCTTGTGAACATAACGCGGAATTGCCGACGGCGGGGCCTTTCGATTCTTCAGAGCCCCGAGTCCAATGCGATCAGTGAACTTCTTCTCCGCTTTCTCAGGCACGGCCTTCTGTCCCTCGGAAGCCGCATCCTGCGCCTTTTGCTCCTTCAATAGCTTTCCGATAGTAGACTGTGTCCTGGGAAGTGCCCCTACCGGCTGGGATAAAGCGCGAACCATTGGGGGTGATACCGCTTGACCTGTCTTTCTCAAGATAGCACGGTCTCCTGTAGCTCGTGATGATTCTGCACCACCTTCACCAACAAAGCCTGTGCCGGTCGCATCAGTTGATGCGGCACGCTGTTCGCGACGTAGCTGCTCGACCTTTTCTGTCAATGACATATGTTGAGGCTCTGCAGGCTGGTGAGACGCAGCCGGTGCAGCAGGAGTTGCCGGAGGCGGCATCAGAGAATTTGCTTCAGGCGTTGCTGCTAGTATTTTCTCACTCGGTGGAGATGGCGACTGCTTGGTGACATCGGGGGCAAGCTCCGAACCGGTCAGGATACTCTTCACCAACGTCGGTGAAGTAGGCGTCGCGAGGTCCAAAGGCTCGACCCTCCCGAGAAGCTCATCAGCTTGGCTGGCAGCTGCTTCTTCCGTTGCAGTTGCGACTGGTCTCGAGGTCGGCGATACAGGGGTTTCCGGTGGCCGGCTCTCACCCTCGGTATTCTGTGTGGGCTTTTCTTCAAACTCCGAACTACTGGGCTGGGACGCAGTGGGAGTAGGTTTTTCCTCGGATTCCGAGCCAACAGACGTGGTGCCGTCAGTACTCGGAAGGGACTCTTTTGACTCATTGTCTGTAAACATCTTCTTGAGTTGAATGATGGTCAGTTGTCGTACATCCTTGTCGGAAAGGAAGTCGGCTTCGAATTTGGTGAAAGCTGCATCCCAATCCGTCACCTTCTCCAGCATTCCGCGGATAACAATGTTGAAGGGAATGACTTCGTAGTACTTGGAGCTCATGTATGTCTCCTGGAGACTCCGGACCAACTCTGCCTGATCTTCGTGGGCCTTCTTGGTCAGCCTCTCGATCTCTGCTGTGCAGGCTTCCGCTTTCTCCGGGAGCACACTGTCAATTCGAATGCTCTTGAGTCGAGCCCGGACCGAAGTCATGAACCGAACCCAACGCTCCTCGGCCTTGGTGAAGATATCATTCTTGAGCCGCAAATCGTGATCCACCTTCCATGTGATCCTTGGCCGTGGCACAATGATCTCGAACAGATCGATGGGGTCGTAGTGAATTCTCACAGCAATGTCGCGATACAGGTAGTAGAAGAACCGAACGTGGTCCTTTTGGTGGTCATGGGGGCACTCATTCTGCAGGCTCGAGCGGACGCATCTGCTCCAGAACGAGAGCTCCAGGTATTTGCCAAAAGAATACTTCCAGGTGCTGACAGACATGGGCATGAGACCGAAATGCTTGTTGCACTCTTTGCAGTAATTCCACATGCATATGCCGGTCCCGTCCTTGTCGCCCTCAGACTCTTGGGGTTTCTCCGGAAAGTTTTCGGGCCAAGCCGGCGAGTTCTCAAGAATGATGGTGATACGAGCGTTGTCATGGACATAGGTGCGGTGATGATCAAGCATCTTTCTATCACAGCCGTTGGCGTGACACACCATATCAGAGCCTTCGCAAATGTCCTCGATGTACTGGCCCAGGGTGCAATCTTGATCCATGTTGCCGTTGGCATCAGGATGCTCATTATAGAACTCGATGGCGACGAGGCCAGGCTCCACGCACGGTATCTTGGTTTCTGTGCAAGTGACCGAATAGAGCACTACGATGTTCTGATGAGAATAGGGATCGAAAAGATCGAGACTGTCCTGGATATATGTTTCCCATTGTCTGGATTGCGTCTGGTAGTTGTGCAGAGCCTTGTCATACTCGACATCATGGACTGCATGCAGGACCTCCATTACTTTTCGAGGGGCTTTTTGGCCAATCTCGTGCACCATCTCTGGCTTGATGAGCTGGAACCGTAGTGGTCGGGGCTTCTCGCTCTCTTCGGGATCTTCGACAATGTTTTGATCGCGAAGACGGCGCAGGTAGACCAACCGCCTTTCTTGCTCGCGCGCCTTCATGAGAAGGTAGGGCTGTGTAAACTTGACAAACGGCGATGCTGAAAGGATTCGAGTTTCGTACTTTGCCACCATATCACTGTAAAAGGTCGGCATTGGTACATCCTCTGGCACTTGGACATGCGAGTGAGACTCGTGTAATGATATCAGTTTTTGAGCGGCATCTGCCGACGGCTGAGTCTCTGGCCCGGTGCTGGTTGTGTTTGCAGCCAGCTCCTGCTCGGCAGGAGAGTCCTCATTGACCCGAACCTGTTCCACCAGTTTCTCTCCCTCGGTGCTTTGTGATGTAATCAAAATAGCAGGGCGCTGGCTGGTGGGATCGGGGACACACCCAGGAGAGATCAGAAGACTGTCGTCGGTGGGTTGCCGTGACGTGAGAGTGGAAGTCAAGACAGACTCTATCTCAGTTGGGATCTGGACAAACTCGTCGCGCATCAAGCATGATTCCAGCTTTAGGTTGTAGACCACATAGACCATGAACTCGGTGATGCGCTTCATGCGTGACAGTATCGGAGTGGAAGCCCCACGCAGGGCAATGGTACAGCCGCGGTCCTTGGGACACCCCGAAAGAAAGATGTACGTCTTCTTCTTGCCCTTTATCCCATGATTGACATATGTCTTGACCTCAAAACTCTCGCAGGTGCCCACCCGAGCGCCAAGACTAAGCATGTCCATGGATGAAATAACGGGCATGTTGACGATTCTCGAGACAGCTTCAATAACGGTTGGTTTGACGTTGTAAGCAACAGCGACGTTGGCTTCCGACAGGTACTGTAAAGCCACTCCGGCAACACTCTTTTCCACCAGCAGCACATGCGGTTCCAGGTTGAGAATCCGGTTCACGACCATTCTCAGATACTCCTTTTCTTGCTCAATAACGGGCTGCAAACTCATAAAGTGCTGCTCTGGATGGCGCTGATACTCGAGTGGGAAGGTGATGACGACGACCCGGGGATTGCGGATCCTGCGGGGCATGCTCTTGAGTGCAAGATTCTTGGTAAAGACAACTCCGTGAACGTAGGCTGTGTCACTTGGCCTGCCCCCTGGAATCTTCTTGAGCTTGACCCAATGCCGAATATCCATGTCGTCCCCATTGCGGATATCGGGGTCGACATCATCGGCACATTTGTCGAGAATAGGGATAAGAGCCCGCTCCCAACTGCTCGGGTTGGGAATCTCGGCATCATCCAGCATTTGCCGGAAGAGCTTCTTTACATGCTGCAAGCTCGCCGGGTTGAGACCCTCCTCGGGAAGCTTGCCCTCGCGTGTTGCATCATTCCGCTTTGACCCTGAATTTTCGATGCCGCTCTCAAAGATAGACAGGGCGTCGGTCGAGGCAGAGTTGCCTTTGATGATGGCTGACTTGGGTCGTGGTGATCGCAAATGATGGGCGCTGATGCTTGCGATGCTCATATTCCTCCTTCGGGGTGGTCGTGCATGGATCGATAAATTCTGCAAACCACCTCCGCTGCTACCGCCAGCACCGCCGACACCCTCATCAAAACCGCGGCTGGTATAGCTGAGACCGCTGGTACTCTTCTCGCCATGACGGAACCGGTGTTTCCTGCCTGCTCCCAGATAAGTGCCGAAACTTGATCGATCGGGGTCAAGGCTGGCGGGTTGGAAGTCGCTGCTGTTCATGGTGGCAAAAATGCTGCCCATTTGTTGCTCGTCCTCACTCGACTCATCAGACATGTAGTCGGCCAGCTCCGGGTCGATAATGTTGTCGGCATGAAAGGCATTGGCGTTTGACTTGGTTCCCGGGTCGTCCCCGGCTGGTTTGCGAAACGGCGCTCTCTCATCAGGAGCCCCCTTGAGCCTAGTCAAGAAATTGTGCTTGGAGTGGTGCCTGCGATGGCCCGATGATTGTGGACGACTAGTTGACAATGACTTGAGCGACCGCGATGAGCTTGGCCGACTCAGCTGAGGCATGTCGATTTCTAAAATGGCAGAATTCCTATTGCTGTCCCCGACACGCCTGGTTGCTGGAATTGCCATCATGGGTGTGGTCGCACTTCGGGTGTGGTCGGCCTGCTCGGTTCTTTCCATGATGCTTGCCTCGTCGCCTTCTTTTTGTTTGAGAGCTGTGGGCACGGACTTTGGCTGGTTGGCTCGAAAGATAGCTGGGAGATAGGATTCGTCTGCTGAATCATCTGAACCACTGTCGTACCGACGATTGATAACATTGAGACACGTCTTGCAAACTCTCAGAGAGCCCTGGACGCCGAACTTTGCTCCAGAGATGTTGGACGTGCACTTGGAATCAAAAATGCACCCGCATGTCCGACAATGGTGTTTTCTTCGGAAGGCAGTGAAAGGAGTCCCACACAAAAAGCACTCTTTGCAAGTCTCGTCGGCCATCCAAAACTCCTTACTTAGGACCTGCTTTCGCATTCGCTCCAACCTCGCATTAACCATTTCAGGGGCACCCTCGTTGGCAGTCGTCCCGGGTATCCTCATGACACCTGACTGAAGTCTCTGGGGTCTCTCGTTATGTCTAAAGGAATCGTGGTACACCGTGCTGTGAGCTGAGGTGCTGATAGGGCTAGCTTCAGCAGTCCCGGGCTCCATGGAAGATGACCTTGAATGGCTACTGCCCTTTGTAAAGGTGATCCGGTCAATCACTGCTGGCCGTCTCATCGTGTCAGGTGGGGTGGCCCTGCTAAGGGATGACGAACGAGCCTCCGCCGTCGTTTGTATCGGGCTACGGGGAGCATCTGCGCTGCCATCAAGACTCGGAGCATCTTCTCTCCTCGTTCGCCCCGGAACCATGATTCTGTCAGTGGTCGCCACGCTGTCCAAACTTCCATTCCCAGTCAGGAGCGTGCTGTTTCCCACTTCGCTTAGCCTACTTATACTGCCCCGTCCTGATCCACGACTGGGCAACTCTTCACGGGTCGTTGTACCACAGACAGTATCACTTTCGGCGAAACCCGTTGATACCACCGGAATGGCAGGGGTATTTGTGGATGTGGCAGCCACGGAGATTTTTGGAAGGTTCTGGGCACCCGCAGGCAAGTGTTTTGAAGCTGATGCCGTCGTTATAGAGGAGGCCTTGGATGATTGTACAGCCGGTGACGAAGAGTCGGCTGTTGCTGTAGCCAAGCCTGAAGACAAGCCAGATACCGCAGCATCAGAGGAGACGGCAGAGTTGAAGGTTGCATTTGTTACACCACCGTCCCGCCTCGGCACAAGGTTCAAGCTTCTCCTGGAAGCCCCATCATGGCTGTCGGCATCGTCCACCTCCTGAGCAGAATTCTTGCCCACGCCACTGACAGCCTCCTTTATCCTGCTGTATAAGCCGCTCAACCCTTGCTGTACAATCTCGCCAGCAGTTCCTTGCTTGTCCGAAGCCGGAAGGCTACTTGGGGGAGGTGCGAAATCATTGAATGTGGTGAGGACATCCGACTGACTGGCTGAGGTATGGATCTTGTCGAGGGCGAGTGAGAGCTGTTCTCTTTCGGCATACGTAGAAAAAGTAGGAGAAACCAGAGAGCCGCGGCGACTTCGGGTGGCGGTTGGAGACGTAGGGCCGGGCGGAGCTAGAGAGGGGGGTCGAAGACCATTCTGGCTGGCCATCACACTGATAAGGGGCTTTGGTCAGGGTGATACAACTGGACGGTTAGGCCGACCCGAGACAAATCGCATGCTTCGAAAAGCCCGATACAATGGCGTTTGTTATAGGAACAAGATAAAGAGGATTGCTTTGAATCGTAACAGCTTTGAGTGGTGTTTAGAGGTGGAAATGATGGAAGGTGGGCCGTGTTGATTCGAGACCCTTGCCGAAGCGAATGCAGATGACGTTGGGCGACGTTACCTGCACTAATAAACCAGACAGCAGGAACGAACGATGGTTGTCGACTACCAGAGATCAAGCCATCTGGATGCCATCATCCAATCAAGAAACTCTGACGAGACCAGACCACAACTACGAGATCACAGTGCAGTCAATGCTGAGGTTGGATTGAGGTTCGGTTGAGATGCAGCCTGGAAGCGGGATGATCGTTGCCGTGTCAGGCTGCTGCAGGACCCTGAGGGGCATGTCGTCACTGGACAGGTCACTGGACAAAATATTGGTTGTAACGCTGTTGGAGGTCTTAACATATTATAGCGTGTATCCCACCTATAGATGTTAACAATCGGTGGTTGTCTCTGGCTGAACAGGCAATATTGCATTCTTCTTTGGATGAGGGGTCTAGCTGAAGTGGGGGAGCTGAATGTGGGGCAGCTCATGTGAGTTGGTGTCAACCAAACGGCCCGCAATGTGAGATGATTGTTGAGACGCGTTTCTTTCTTTAGCGCGTTCAACTGTCAAGCTTATTGTTACTGCAACACTACCACACAACATCGTTCTGCTATTGGATGTACACAGTTTCACAATTTCTAATCATGATTATCGAAACTTCTTGACAACCTCAGCTCTACGCACCCTTAGGACAATGGCCGGTCCCTTTCAGACGTGGTCCCCCAGCCTGCTTGACAGCAAAGCCACAAAAATACCCCGCCGTCTTGTTGAGGTTCCCAAAGACCAGGAGAAGCTATTGAATAAGAGTGATTCTTGGCATAAGGGCCATGTTCCAGCGGCAATTTTGGACAAGATCAAAGCTGGCTATACAGAAACTCGGCGACGATCTCCTGTGACGGAACCTCCACTATCAGATCATGTCAGAGCAAGCTCACAAAGTTCTCGACGTCTACCTGCTGCCGGCGTGCCATTGTCACCTATACCAGCTCCTCCACAAACAAAGGAACTTCAGCTAGCAGCAGTTGTGGAACTTTCTTTACCTAGCAACAGTTCTGACTCTTCTGAAGATGAAGCCGAGATTCAAGGCTCCAAAGCTCCGCTCCATACGGACGCCCACCCGGGTGAACCACAGGCCTCCAGGATCCCTATTCCCCCTGGACC
The DNA here is from genome assembly GCF_035222375.1 of Podospora pseudocomata. Classification (NCBI taxonomy): domain Eukaryota; kingdom Fungi; phylum Ascomycota; class Sordariomycetes; order Sordariales; family Podosporaceae; genus Podospora; species Podospora pseudocomata. The sequence goes on along the minus strand of NW_026946364.1, from coordinate 974,618 downwards.
GACGCCGCCCTCAGCGCAAGTCATACCATCCACATATCCCGAGCCGTCTGCTACCGTGTCGCCACCCAAGCCAAAGCGACAGCGTCTTATGAAGAATGTTGCTGCCAGTCTCAACCCAGCAGAGGTTAGCATGCAGCTGACCCGGCCATCGATTCTCTCTCTGCGAAAACCAGCCAGCCCTCCACCACCAGCCGGTTCGTCGTTACCACCCAGTTCCTCAGTACCAGCCAGTCCGATGGCGATTCGTACACAGCCAGCCAGTCCACTGGTCATACGTGCACAGCCGGCCATGCAACCAGCTGCTGTTCCCAGCATGATTCTACGTGGCGGTGGTCTGCCAAGATCAAGCGGGAGTTCTGACAAGCCTCCGCCAAACGTACCTGCTTCCCAAGACCCCTATAACGTCTTTAAAGAGACTTACCCAGACTACGATGGTAGTCTGGGTGACTTTGTCCGCGGGGTTCTCTCTTTGATACCTCTTCAGAAAAAGAAGACGGTCCCACAGTACATTCTAGACGACTACATCCGTGTTTTCTCGGGCGATTATCTGGAATACATCGAACAGCTCAGGGAGGACCAAACGCCCCTGACCACTTGGGAGTGGTATTGCGTCCATGTTCCACAACCAGTGTATATGAAAGGAGTTCTTTCTAGCGACCGACTAAAGGATGTCCGCCGTCGCTACCCCGATAAAGTCTCTGTGATTGAAGCTCAGACAACACCTCTACAGTCCAGCGTTCAGCCACCTGAGGTGCAGCATATTCAAAGATCGAATGCGTTCTCGACGCCCGCACCAGCGAGGATTGGACAGCATCATAACGCACAGCACAACCAAGCTTCAAGCCCTATTTATCTTCCGGATTCCCCGCCAATGCCTCTGAATCCTGCCACGAGATCTTCAACCCACATCGCTGAGTTGGCAACTGATCCGATCTCCACGGCAGAAGACCGGCCATTCGAGATACATCCTCGTGGGAGTCATCGTCGCTCTACAGAGGCTGTTGGCCCGGCATCGAGGTTTATCTCTGCCTCGTCTCGCCAGTTTCACACCCAGAGTACGCGGCCGGTCAATATGACGGCGTCGAGACTCTCATCTTCGAGTGTACGGTTTGAGACGCAGGTAAACTTTCCGTCATTGGAAACAACAGCATCTGGTAATTCTATCTGGGACCGTGAGGACGATGCCATGGGGTCGGTTGACAGACAGGAAGATAATGAGGCAATGAATGATGGTGCGCCATCTCCATCCTTGCAAGACAGTGGAGAGGACGCTCTTCAACAAGCAGCTTCTGGAATTCCCAAGTCTCATATAGAGTACAGGGTATCGGGTGAGGGTATCAAAAGGCCGTGGGAAACGATCGATGATCCCGAGCAACAGGAAGCAGTACAGCAACAGTGTTTTGCAGCATTCTTGAGAGACGCATGGGGCCCTCGCCGCAACAAGGGCAAACAGGTCGGAGCTGTTGTGTAAGCATGACCGCTTTGTAGGAGTAGATGTCAGATACCAAGCCGGCTGTCAGGCAAGCCTTTTTCATATCAACATTCGTGCAATTGGTCGTAAAGGGGGTATCATGTTTTTATTTTACATTTCTCGGTTTGCTCTTCTGGAGTCAAGTCTGGTTTACTTATCTCCAGCCTCCTGAGCACGTCGTTTCTCCTCCTCTTCAGGCGTCATGGTCCGTAGTTGGAGAGCATGGATACCGCCTTCTCGGGCCATCTCGTCCTTGAGCAGCGAGTAGACCAAGCGGTGGCGGGCGGGCTGCATCTTGGAGCGAAATGCCTCGGAGGTGATGATTACCCTGAAATGAGTCTCTCTCGAAGTGCTACCTTCCATGGCCTTGTGGTGGGCGTGAAGGTGGGAATCGTTGTGAATCTCGAGGGTGGTGGGCTGGAGAGCAGCGGAGATCTGGTTGTAGTAGACAAGACAAACAAGTCAGCGTTCCATAATAGCTCGGCACACTACCAACCAGCCAGACAAATTTAGAGCGACGAGCAATGTATGTAGGTATGTATGTACCTTCTCCCGGATCACATCCTCGACGGGAGTGTCTGATGATGCCATGGTGGAAAGCGGCCGGCGGAAGGCTCTCGACAGGTGGTTCAAGACGGTTCGGCGCAACATGGAGCGAGAAGTGGACGTGCCGTTCTGCGGGGAGAACAAGACGACAATATGCAAGATGGGCTTCCCAAATGCCAATCAGAGGTGTGGTGTTTGTCGTCGGTCGATTTCCAAGGCTTGAAATCGAATCGCCGGTACAAACGTGGGGCAGCCCCTCGCCGGCGTTGGGGACCAATGGGAGTTGGCCCCAGGCTGTTAATCCCTGTCCCGTCTGCTGCAAGGGATGAGCTTTGGGGTGGTGGGATGCTGATTTTCCAGCGGACGGCAAAGACAATGGAAAGCAACTCTATCACACTGTAAAGGAGTTTCCCCACGGTCTCCACCGAGGAAATAGAGGGCCGCGCAAGAATGGGCTATTTGCGTGCGGCGACCCTGATGAGGCTTTCGACTTTGCCCAAGCATAAGCTTTCGTCATCCTGAGTGCCCCGCGGGACCTTTCCCATTTTTTGCTCCACAATTTCTGCGGGCCTGCCCGGAGAAAGAAGTAGGAAGCGTACTGCCGGACTCGGCTTCAGACCAGACCGCCGTTGCCCCGTCTCCCTCTCTCCAATCTCCATCTCACCACACCCACCCGACACAGTACCTAGGTATCTCAGCGTACCCTTACTTTAGCCACCGCCCCCTGTAAGAAAAATACGGCGATCTCTGATACGGGATAGCCGCTGGGGAAACTGTTGCATAGCTCCCGGTCCTGGCAGCCGAGCCGTTGCTACATCCCGCAGTGTAGTGTGCTTTTGTGTGAGTGGTGGTGTTGGTGGTGGTGTGTGAGGACCAAGCCCCTGGCTGCTTTGCCTTCCTATTCCACCGACCTGCGTTATCCGAAGCTAGTAACCGCAGATTCAGAGTCCAGGTTTCAGGGCCGGGCAGGCAACTTATAAACCGGATCCTCCCCTTTTCCCCCGCGCCGCCGCCGCTACTTCGAACCCCTTCTTCTTCCTTTCCTATGTTCCTTGCCCGCGCACTCGGCAGGAGCTCTGGTGTTCGGATAATACCTGCTCCCGTCTCTATTTCATCTTTACTACCCCGTTTCAGGATATCATCATCGTCGTCGTCGTCTTCTTTTACAGGTTTCAGGATGGTTTCGACGCTGCCCAAGCTGCCCGTTTTCGAGGCAATCTCCAAGCATGACCCGGAGTCAACTGTGGTTATTCACTCCAAGAGCGGCCGGCGCTTTCAGTACGGTGAGCTGTTGGGGGATGTAGCCAAGGCCAGGGATCGTCTCTATGAGAGCGCCGGGAGGGAGGATCTGGATGGTGAGCGTATTGCTTTCTTGGCCGAGAACAGCTACGACTATGTGGGTAAGCCAATTTCACGTTTCCAACCCACCGGCAAATTCACGAGGCTGATTCTGTTGTCCAAGTGACTCTCCTTGCCATCCTCGGGGCCAAGTCCATTGCTGTGCCCATGTCTCCGGCCTTTCCAGCCTCGGAGCTTCAGTACATCTTGAACCACAGCGAGGCATTGATGTTGTTAGCCACCGGCAAATTTGCCTCCAAAGCTCAAGAAGTTCTCAAGACAGAGCTGGATGTCCAACCAACCTTCCTCCAGCTCGACAAGCTCCAAGGTGGAGGCCCCCACGAAAAGGTCACACTCGACAAGTCTAGCCCCGGTTCCGCCGGTATGATGCTGTACACCTCTGGTACCACCAACCGACCTGTAAGTCAACCCCCAGATAAGTTACACACCCACGCAAGTTTCTAAACCCCCCCCCCCCTTACCAGAAAGGCGTCCTCATCCCCCAAGCCGCCATGACAGCCCAAGCCCGCTCCCTGATCCAAGCCTGGGAATACGCCCCCTCCGACCACCTGCTGCACCTCCTCCCCCTCCACCACATCCACGGCACCATCAACGCCATCTTCACCCCCCTCTTCACAGGCAGCTCCATCGAATTCCTCTACCCCTTCAACGCAGACGCAGTATGGAAACGTCTGGCCGCCCCCTTCACCACCACCCCCCCCCCTGACCAACCCAAAATCACGTTCTTGACCGCCGTCCCAACGATTTATTCCCGGCTCCTATCCAGCTTCAAAACCCTCCCCGAAGACCTCCAAGAACCCGCCAGGGAAGCCATCTCCCCTGCCCACCTCCGCCTGACAATCTCCGGCTCCGCCGCCCTGCCCACCCCCATCAAGCGTGCCTGGGCGGACTTGAGCAAGGGGAACATTTTGCTCGAACGCTTCGGCATGACAGAAGTAGGCATGGCGCTCTCTTGCGGCCTCGATCCGAACGATCGGGTGGATGGCTCCGTCGGGTGGCCTTTACCCGGGGTAGAAGCAAGATTGGTAGATGTTGACACGCATCAAGTCATTGAAAAGGGGCAGGAAAAGGACCTCGAGACGGGAAGGGAGAGGGTGGGGGAGATTCAGCTTCGGGGGCCGACGATTTTTGCAGAGTACTGGCGTAACGAAGAGGCTACGAAGAAGGAGTTTGTGGAAGGGAAGGACGGGAGGGGGTCGTGGTTCAAGACTGGGGATGTTGCCGTCAGGAGACCTGGTCCGGAAAAGGCGGGGAGGAGCGAGATGAAGACTCAACGGGAGTGGGCGAGGGGGGATATGTATTTTATTCTGGGGAGGAAGTCGGCTGATATTATCAAGTCGGGGGGGGAGAAGGTTTCGGCGTTGGAGGTGGAGAGGGAGATGTTGTCTCTGCCTCAGGTGGCCGAGGTTGCGGTGCTGGCGGTGCCGAGTGGGAAGTGGGGGCAGAAGGTGGGCGCGGTGGTGATTTTGGATAGGGAGCATTGCAAGGAGGGGAAGTGGTCGCCGTTGGAGATGAGGAGGGCGTTGAAGGAGAGGTTGGCGGGGTATAAGATCCCACAGGTGCTGAGGGTGGTGGATCATATTCCGAGGAATGCGATGGGGAAGATTAATAAGAAGGTGCTGGTGAAGGAGGTTTTTAGGGAGGAGTTTAGTGGGGATGAGATGTAAGATAGAAAGGGGGAAGAGAGAAAGAAAATGATAGAATTAGACTCTCCTATGGTATAGATTCTTTGGGGGTTTAGAAGGCTAGTACTAATGATGAGAGTGCATGATGCTGGGAGTTTTCTGATTAAATAATCGCATTGTTTGGTCTGGGATGTAATAGAGTGAGGAGGCACAATTGAACTGACCCATCATGTCTTTCTTTTTATATGCTTCCAACCGTTGAGAGCGTATACAAAAATTACCTCGGCATTTATGTCCAAGTAAAGTCCATAAAACACTCGAGATAGCATCTAGATATGTCTCAGAAGCTCTCAAGCATCAATTTCACTGGAACGGACACCCTGTGGGGAATACTGTTCTCTATCAGCCATAGATAAACCTTAGTCAGAGACCTAGAACCCGACGAGTAAAATCTATACGCCCGGATATAAGCCTGAATAAGAGGCAATAGTCTTACAACAAGTCAAAGACTCTATCCCATCTCCATTATATAGTTCATCTCGATTGGTGTGACATCTCGGCTTGTTTTTCCACAAATTTCAACCTCACTCAAACAAGGCATTGTAGCCACCACTCCATCTCTTTGTCATCACCGGTTGCGGCTACGCAAAATGAGCAGCAATAGCAGCAAGATTGCATAATATTGACTCTAAAAGCTAACATATATTGACCCCCGACTGTGAAAACGCCTTGCAAAATCGCAGATAACGTCCTAGTATTGAATAAATCATGAGCAGTCCTGAGAGCCGTTCCCCCCGTGCACCCTCGACGTAAAATGAAATGACCAACTTTTCGCAAAGGAATGAAAGAGATCCGCCCATTTGTCGTCTCATCATGTCTATTTCTTATCCCCATCCTGCCAATAAAGCCAGGCTGATACGATATGCTCTCGGATAAGAGAGCCAATGTCAGGGCGTATGCATGCTTAAACATATTCTAGCAATTAACCATCCCCAAAAACTTACACCACGAACTTCGCCTTGGCACGAGTGCTACCACTGTGAGCACTGTCGGTGTGACCAGAGAATTCGAGCTGCTCGGTGGCAGGCAGTCTGAGGACCTCCTTGAACCGCTTGCCAATCGTCATCAGAATCTCTTTGCCCTTCTCAGGGGAGCGGCCCTTGCCGCCGGCAACGTCACCGTCACCGCGGCCCGGCACGTGTCTCCCGGTGGTGCGGGTCCAGACACCGATTCTGAAGAAGGCCTTGCGCACGTTGACAACAACGCCCATGACCTCGCCGTCCTCCTCGTTCTCCAGGGTCTCGCCAATGGCGGCGAGCATGGTGTGCAGCCAAAGGTCGTCGATGCTGATGTTTCTCTTCTCCTTGAACTGGTACGACCACTTGCCACCATGCTTGTTCTGGGGGTCCTCCCACTCGGGTCGCACACCCTCCTTGAAGAGGTGGTAATCAGACTTGAGCGCAAGCTCGGAAACAGGAGCGATGTTGTTCTGTAGAGGAACAACAATCAGTCACGTATACTAAATCAGGAACACAGGGTCACAGGATCCTATCAACATACGTAGACACCCCAAAACTCTTCAACAGACTCAAAGGTAATCACTTCCTTGAGCAAATCGTTCCAGTTGTCGCCCTGAATCGTCCGGTTAGTAGCTGAGCCGAGACTGTTCGTGCAGGTGCGGGGCACCCAAAGAGATACCAACCTTTCCGCTGGCAGGCTTGGTGAACCAGAGTGTCCACCTGTTGGAAAGGGGATGCTTGACATTGAAGTTGTCCTTGTCGTGGAAAACGGTGACGGTCTTGTCGTTGTCCTCGGAGGAGGCGCCCTCGGGCTTGTTACCTCCATCGGGGGAGATGGGGATGGTGGTAAGATCGACCTGGTCGGACATGGTGAGGTTTGTGTGTGTGTGTGGAGCGGCGACTTGTCGAATGCGAAACACTGCCGTGTCGGGAAATGGGGAGATGAGGTTTGGAGTTGGGTAGAGGGGTCCACAGGGCAACAAAGATTGCGTCCCGCAGTTCGCTCGTTTTTGGCGTTGGGTTTTTTGAGTGGGAGGGATTCGCAGAGATGCGACTCGGGTTCTCCTGTCGGTTTGGGTGGTGGGAAAAAAGCTCAATTAACCGCCGGGGGCAGGTGCAGGTAGCTCTTTCTAATGGCAGGTGAGGAAGGAAAGCTTGACTTTGCTCCAGGCAAAGGTCAGGGTGTGTGCGGTAGTGGCGTCGTGGTTCGAAGAGGTTTGTTAAATCGTCAGTCGCAAATTCATCAGTGTTGGAGGGCGGCGGGCGGGCGCTCGCCCAAAACCACCCACCCTCTTGTCAGTTTAGCGCCCCCGTTGGCCAGGGTCCTCCCACCTCTGCAACCACTCCTGTCACGTGTTTTGTCACGAGGTGGGGCTGATAAGCTTATCTCCCAGGTTGGCCCCTCACTTCTCTAACTGGATGTGGGAAGAGGGTGGGGCTAGAGGCGTGGCTTGGCGGGAACGAAAAAAAAGTTCAACGCAACCGAAAAATCTGTGAAAATTTAAGAACCCTCCCGCCTGCCCCACGCTGCAATCGGGTTTCCTTCTTTGCGCCAGATTCAGCTCTCCCTCACAAACTTCCCTTCATCAACCACACATCCTTCACAATGGCGGACGAAGTTTATGACGGTGCCATTGGCATTGATCTCGGTAAGAAGCCACCACCACCGGCGAGCGCTGCCCCGCGCGCTCTGCCAGCAAACCCACAGAATCGATATCGATAAATTTTGGTGTGCGAGGGGTAATCGCTAACACAAGTTTTTGCGAATAGGTACCACCTACTCTTGCGTTGCTACGTACGAGGGTACCAATGTCGAGATCATTGCCAACGAGCAGGGTAGCTTCACCACCCCTTCTTTCGTCTCCTTCACTCCTGAGGAGCGTCTGATCGGTGAGGCGGCCAAGAACCAGGCTGCCATGAACCCCGTCAACACCGTCTTCGATGTCAAGTATGTGCTTACCCCTCTTTTCCGGATCTCGCCGGGGAAGACCACAAATTTTTACAGCGACAGTCCGCTAACAATTTCTGCACAGGCGTCTCATCGGTCGCCGCTTCGATGACCCGACCGTCAAGAAGGATATGGAGTCGTGGCCCTTCAAGGTCGTTGACGATGGTGCGGGTAACCCCAAGGTCTCCGTTGAGTACCTCGGCAGCACCCACACTTTCTCCCCCCAGGAGATCTCCGCCATGGTCCTTGTCAAGGTTCGTAAACAAATCCCCGAGTCAGACTGCAAAAAGCCGGGAATGTGCTAACCAGACTTCAACCCACAGATGAAGGAGATTGCTGAGGCCAAGCTCGGCAAGAAGGTTGAGAAGGCTGTCATTACCGTGCCCGCCTACTTCAACGACAACCAGCGTCAGGCCACCAAGGATGCTGGTGCCATTTCCGGCCTCAACGTCCTCCGTATCATCAACGAGCCCACTGCTGCCGCCATTGCCTACGGTCTCGGCGCTGGCAAGTCCGGCAAGGAGCGCAACGTCCTCATCTACGACTTGGGCGGTGGTACTTTCGATGTGTCCCTCCTTAACATCCAGGGTGGTGTCTTCACCGTCAAGGCCACCGCTGGTGACACCCATCTTGGTGGTCAGGATTTCGATACCAACCTCCTCGACTACTGCAAGAAAGAGTTCACCAGAAAAACGAAAAAGTCGCCAAATTCCCTGTCCAAGAGTTTTGATGAATATCTTTGACTAACTGTGTTTGTAGGGATCTTTCCGGTGATGCCCGTGCCCTCCGCCGCTTGAGAACTGCTTGCGAGCGTGCCAAGCGTACTCTCTCCAGCGGTGCCCAGACCACCATTGAGATTGACTCTCTCTTTGATGGTGAGGACTTCAACATGCAGATCACTCGTGCCCGTTTCGAGGATCTCAACTCCAAGGCTTTCGCCGGTACCCTCGAGCCCGTCGCTCAGGTCCTCAAGGATGCTGCCATCGAGAAGAGCGCCGTTGACGAGATCGTCCTCGTCGGTGGTTCCACTCGTATCCCCAAGATCCAGAAGCTCCTCAGCGAGTTCTTCGACAACAAGAAGCTCGAGAAGAGCATCAACCCCGATGAGGCCGTCGCCTACGGTGCTGCCGTCCAGGCCGGTATCCTCTCCGGCAAGGCCACCTCTGCTGAGACCTCCGACCTCCTCCTTTTGGATGTCGTTCCCCTCTCCCTTGGTGTCGCCATGGAGGGCAACATCTTCGCCCCCGTCGTCCCCCGTGGCCAGACTGTCCCCACCATCAAGAAGCGGACTTTCACCACTGTTGCCGACAACCAGCAGACCGTTCAGTTCCCCGTTTACCAGGGTGAGCGTGTCAACTGCGAGGACAACACCTCCCTGGGTGAATTCACCCTTGCTCCTATCCCTCCCATGAAGGCTGGCGAGCCCGTCCTTGAGGTCGTCTTCGAGGTCGATGTCAACGGTATCCTCAAGGTTACCGCCACTGAGAAGACCTCCGGCCGCAGCGCCAACATCACCATCTCCAACTCCGTCGGCAAGCTCTCTTCCGCTGAGATTGAGAACATGATCAACGGTAAGCCATCCCCCTGACTGCTTAAGCTTGAATACCAGACACTAACAATCTCTATAGATGCTGAGAAGTTCAAGACCAACGATGAGGCTTTCAGCAAGCGCTTCGAGGCCAAGCAGCAGCTTGAGTCTTACATCAACCGTGTTGAGGAGATCATCTCTGACCCGACTCTGTCCCTCAAGCTCAAGCGCGGCCAGAAGGACAAGATTGAGCAGAGCCTCAGCGAGGCCATGGGCCAGCTTGAGATTGAGGACTCCACTGCTGACGACCTCAAGAAGAAGGAGCTTGCCCTCAAGCGCCTTGTTACCAAGGCCATGTCCTCCCGGTAAATTGTCATTTCTTCGCTTTAACGAGTGAGCGGTTGTTTGGTGGGCCTTTTCACCTAGGTTTTCGGGCGCATTTGGGACGGGATATGAAGCCACGGTCTGGATCATCAAGCGGGGCCCGCCGTTTTAGGGCCCTTTCGGTATGACGGGAGGCGTCTTTCCATGCTGTTTCGCGGAGCGGGACACAAAAAGTTAGAGGGATCCAGGCTTCGAATTGCATTTCGCTGCGGAGCCATCGTCTTAGGCAAAAAGAGGATGTCAAAGATTGCAACGATTGGGGTGTTTTCCTCTTTTTATTTTCTTCTTACGACCCGAATCTCTTTGGCGCCATGCATGTAGACTAGGGAGGTTCACCAAAAAGTATAGTGATGACCAAATGTTTGATTTGTTTGTTGACCCATGTTGAGCTGTCTTTTTGGCTGCTGCTTCGTGTTTTGATATGTTCGCATTGTTGAAGAATGACTCTTGCCCCCGACTGATACTTCCTTGTTCTATGCTTTTGATGTTTGCTATGCCTATTGTCATGTCTCACAGGCGTATAATGATAGACCAGACGTCTGTTTACATCCCCAAGACAGCTTGGCAGATACAAACAATGCCTCCAGTTCCTATCAAGAAGCCTGTGAACAACTATCATAGGCTCATATGGATGCTTTTGAGGCCTACAGAGATGTCAAACAGGCCTCAGCTGTCAGTCTATATGCCTTCTCAAATATTCCAAACACATCCATTGCATAAAAATATGTCTTCTTGTCTTTTCCATAGGAGTTCCACTGTCTTTAACAGGCCTACCACTATCTTCTATAGGCATTGGCCTGTTCCCAGAACACATATCAGGATGTTCAAAATGCCTGTATTATCACTTAATACGCATTAGAATATATTCAACACACGTCCGAAGATAGTTGATACGCATTGAAAGATAGCTAAGAGGCGTGATAGTATCATTTGCATGTGTATTTTGAATATGAATTTGTGTAGAAGCATTTCAAATAGACCTTTGTTATGTCTTGGTAGGTGTCTGATGATTGTTTTGAGGTGTTCAAAGATAGCGTGAGGACCTACTGTTAGACTTGGAAGACATCAAGTCGGTCTAGTCATGCCTTGTTCTGGAAGGATCGTGTCCTTTTGCTCCCTGGCATGTGTAGGGGAGATAGTCTGATGCGCTGATGGATATGATGAAGGCACGGCGATACGGTGAGCATGCATATAGTCTTCTAAGCAATGGCTCCATTCATGGTGATCAAGCCCATCACTTGTCCTTCAGTATGTGTCCCACGCCTTCCCTCTTTCCACATCTGGTAGTCTGGAAGAGGTATTGAAGCATCCTACGCCGGCTTGAGTTCACTGCGATATGTTGGCTCTGTGTTACTTGAACTTTCCTCATTTTCTGACAAGCATTAGGCAGACTCTTTAGAATGTTGAGGGCAGCACCGCTGGCCTCACCTCTGGAATGATATGTCAGTTATGCTGGGAGGGTATGCATAACTATCCGCCAAATCTTTGAGATCCAAAATTTCGATCTTGGAGGGTTCCCTTGATCGTAGCCAACGGCTTCGAGTACAATTCACGTGCTGCCAGACTGATCTGTGGCTTAAGTAAGATTCCAAGTAACATATCGTTACGGTGTAAATTACCAAAGCTTGTCTCATCGACACTTCTGGTGGCTTCTTTGGAACTGAAGAGACTCGCTGATCAGATCCTTTTCTCAAGCCATCACTTACACTATCCCATTGGCAGTAATCCACTCTATTCTAAAGAGTGCCGACCCCCCTCTTTCTGCTGGATAGAATGCCGGTATAGCTGGCAAGAGCAAGATTACTCCAGCCCACATCGAGAGTGCTTTTAAATACTGGCTCCAGTTTGATGAGTTACCTCTGAAGGTCCAGGGTACCTGGTCACTGTGGAGGAGGAAGCCCAACGTTGAGGCTCAGGAGTATTCCAGCGCCAACCAATCTGCGGTGGAGTCTGTTACCTCGGCCCCGCCCCAAGCTTTGTGGACTTCCGTTCTCCCCCGCACATTGAAATGCTGGTTCCTTCCTATCATTACCTTCAGTTTGCTCACTCAACACATCGTCTTCATTGTCACAATATCTCTTGATGTCTAACCGAAGTCTACTTTATGGTGTTTAGTCGCTCTCTCTGGAACACGACGAGTCTACGCTGCCTTGGAATATGGAATCCCATGATATCAGCGCACCGAATCCACAGCAGACGAGTATAACACACAACAACAAGTTTCATTACTTTTTCGACCTACCTCCAGAAATCCGCGAGCAGATAGTTGAGCACGTATGCCTCCATCCGGGGGGCGTATACGTCACCAACGGCCATGTGATCAGCGCTCGAGGCGTTGGCCAAACTGCCCGGGATTTCCTCAATGACCCTACTGCTTTCGAACCTTACGTGGCAGGTCCGCCTGTAAACATGATGCTCACGTGTACGGAATTGTATAGAATTACGAGCGGGATATACTACGGCAGGAATATGTTTCATCTTCGCTTGGCGAACCAACGGTCGAAAACACTAAAGGCCGACCAACATGGCATCCGGAAGGTCCTCATGACAGGGAAAGTCGATAGGTTGCTGCTGAGGAGCTCCGATACGCAGGATGACGGCAATCTTGGGTCAGTCGAAGGCCCAAGGCTGAGCTTGCGGCATGTCCTCGTTCGTATTGACCGGTTCGGAGGTGCCTACCTGGAAAACAAGTTGATACCTGCGCTGGGCTATATGATACTTAACGGAAGGCTTCGCCGCCTCGAGGTCGAAGTCCCCTTGGGCAACGAAGGCCTTGTCCATCGCGTTTCACCACACTATGGCTTATTTGCACCACCACAAGACGCTATGCGTACGACGATGTCTTTGAGGCACAACCCGGTGATGAAAGCGCTGCTGGTGGTTTTGTCGGACCCCTACCTGGAGAAGGCATCGATGAGAGTACGCAAGTCGGACAGTCCTTCTTTCTGGTGCCAGTGCCACGCTCCCGAAGTCGGCTCAGGCGAGAAGTCTGACGATAAACCTCCGATGTGCTTCTTGAAGCACTTACCTGGCGAAACTTGCTGCCGACGCCGATTTGACAGCTTCGACAAGAAATTCTGGGCAGAGGTCAACATTCCGAGGCTGATTCAAGAATGCGGCATCGACTCGGCTCAGTTCAGGATCAAGAAGGTCGAGGCCCCAGACCCCTTCTCCTGAGTGTCGGAGACCGTGATAAACTTCGGCGTTCGCTGAGAAAACAGAAGACATTCCCGGGCTGCCAAGAGTTGTGTGCTTTCGCCAAGACGGGCCAGTGCCGTTGATCAAGATCTGCCGAGCGCCGCCGAGAAAGAAGGGATCTGAGCTTGGTGAAAAATCCCAGGAGGTGGTTGTGATGGGTATCTGATCATATTTTTGTGTAGTTGAGAAAACAATCATGTGGTTTCCTGACATCAGCCGCCTCCTCTGATCAACGTGCTCGTCATCCCGAGTCAGGCAGTCACCATACAGTGGCACAATCCAAGCACAAGATGACGGTCATTGCGGAGGGGTCCTATGGATAAGTGCAGCCCGTGAGACGGGGACACAACCTGAAGCATGCTCACATGGGCACCACAGCAGATCTCATAGATAAGCAATATGTGGCGATTATTGCCTTTTCTTCACCACGTCTTCGCTCCACCACACCACTACCTTCAGTCTGCACAGTACTTATAGTCAACCCGACACTTGCGAGCCCCTCGCCAAGACCAGCATTAATCTGACTGGAATGGGTCTTTGGGCGGTTAATGAGAATCTCCCCCTTCTTTATATAATTGCAACTTTGACAATCTCTCAGAATCCCCTCTTCTACACACACACACACACACAATTCGGCCTTTCTTTTCAGGTTTGCCAAGTGCCATGTAGCGATCTGCCACCTGCCGTCTTGGCTTGCATAACACTACATACCTCAAAGAGCTTCTGACCCTCCCTCTCCCTTTTTCCCCCCTGAGATTCATATCGATCATAAGAAACAAAAGACGATTCGGAGAGACAACTCCGTTTGATTTCTTGGCTGATGCTCTCTTCATTCGGCAACATTTCACCAACACCCCGATGGCACATCCCCCATCATCATACCATCCAGGTTTTGTACCCCCACGCCGCTCTCTTAGTACTCTGCGGCGCGAATCCCAAACCAACCCCCATACCCCCATACCCCGGAAAAAACAACACCAAGAAACCATCAAGTAATAGTGCCTCAGTTAAACGAGCCAAAGTAGCATAGCGAGCTCTTGTCAACCCGCTCGCTTCCACTGTTTTTGAGGGACAGCTAGAGGGGGGAATAAGGCTACCTTTCCAACAACTTCTCCTCCGCATTTTGCGCTGCGCGGGATGTCCGGGGAATGGAAACACCGGAAGTGAGAGAAAGAGTCGAAGCCAAGAAGACAACACATCACATCCCCCATCTCCCCATCTCAAGGGCTATGTACCTTACCTATGGGCGGATTTACGACCTAAACTCCCCGACATATCCGACCCTCTCTCAACAGAAAAAAGAAATCCTGTCCGAAAGAGAGAGAGGACTAACCAACCAACCAACCAATCCCGCCTTTTCGGGAGGATATCTGTTGCTTACATGTTGCCAGCATCAACATCAACAAACCCCCCCTCCTCCTCTTCCTCTCCCCTCCTCTTTGGGCACCATCATCACCACCACCAGTCAGCCACCATCAGCACAACACAAAAAAGCAACAAAAAAGCTTGATACTATCCACCCATACCTGACACTACTGCACCTCTTGACCAGCAAGTAACCAGTAATCCCCCGCCCTAAAGATGCATCATGCATAAGATCTTGCCAAGAAAAAAATCCCTCCCTCCTTTTGGTTTCCCCTCTCCTTCAACCCCCTGGTCCATACCGAATCTTGTCCTCCCCCATCCCCATCCCATCTCATCCCTCCTCTCGGAATTAGGATTATCAATCTTGTCCCCATTCATTCCTTTCGTCCAGCATACTCAGAACCCCTTCCCGTCTCCGTCTTGGCTGGGGGTTCTCAAGTTGTGTCTCTGTGAGCTGGTCGGGAAACAAAAAGGACTGAGCATATCACAAACATGTCATGTGTGTGAGGCGAAAAAGATGTGTGTAATTTTTCTTTTTGGTATTTCTTTCCCAAACCCTCCATCCCTCTTTAAAAAACCGCTAAAATATGATTTCCAATCCTCCCATAAAGGTTGTGTCAAATTTGCCCACCCACCTGCCATTGCCATTGTTGATGAAAAGAAAATGCAAAAGTTTCCCCGCGTTAAAACTCCATGCTTTTTTTGCTTGCTGCATCATCATGATGAAAAAACTCGTAAAAAAAAAAGAGAACAGGATATTAAAATGATGTAGAAAAAAAAGAGCGTGTTGAAAGTCACTCCTCAACAGCAACCTCATAAAAGTCCTCCTTGACACCGTCCTGGTGCTCGCCCCAGTGAACGGGTCCCAGCTTCAAGAACCGGAACTTGGAGGCGTCCGAGCTCAGGCTCGAGGCGCGGCGCTTCTGCTCGTCTTGCTTCTGAGGAATGGCGGCGAGGACCTCGGCTGTGAGGGGGGGCGCAGAGGTCTCTTGCTTCTGACTGCGGGGGTACGACTCCGAGGTGGAGGGGGCGAGGGACAAAAAGGTGGAGGGCCGGCGGAAGGCGTTCACGGGGCGGAACTCTTGGGCTTGCTCCGAGAGCTGGCGGATTTGCTCTGGGGTGAGGGGGGAAGACATTGTGTGTTTTTGGTTTGGGCGTGTGAATAAAAAGTTTGTGTGGGTTTCTTGGTGGTGATTGTGGTTGCTGTAGTAGCTTTGGATAGAGAGATGATGATGAGAGACCAGCGTCAGTAAGCTTTGGAGTACTTTAAGAACGAAAAGTTTGAATGAAGAGAGAAAGAGAAAAAAAAGGGAAGTGGGAGACAACAGAGCAGGATGGAGTTTATATGTCCCAACGGCAGCGGACATGTCGGTGCTTACGGATGGATGATGGCCAGCTCCATGTAGCTCCCTCCCCTTCCCCCCCCCAGCAGCAGCTCTCCCCCCTGCTTGGCAACTTCCCTGAGACTGTTTGGGTCTCCTTGTGCTCCGCAAAAGTGTTCACATGAGCTGGACGGGGGACCTTGTTCCCAATCCCGCAATTCCAGGCGGCACTGTTCTCCCTTCCCGCGCACCACCACCAAAACCACCCGTTTCACAGCGACGTATGATCAAAAAAAGTTGGCGGGGCGCCCTTGCCATGATTGGACTCGAATTGTGCTCGACTAAGAAGGAGGAGTCGAGTAAATCTCGGCGCGAGTGGGTGCCGCACGTGGGGACGCAATTGGCTTGAGAAAAAACGAGGGGGTAATGCCTCTGTTAACCGCGCTGGCCGGCCAGCGGCGCACTGGCAAAATTGACATGTGCTGCTGGCATGTGCTGGCTCCTGCTGGAGACATCACGGTATGGTGGGAATGGTGGAATGATGTCGAGACAGGACAAAATAGACTTTGTTACAATGTGGAGCTCCTCGTCGCGGCTCTTCTGCTCGTGTGCCCTGCTTCTTCCGGGGACAGCCTCCATTGACCTTGAGCTTTCGCCCGTTTGATTGGTGCCGTTCGCCGCCGACGAAGATATATCGGAAGCCCATCGCAGCTGTCACTTGATGCCCGGCACGCTTGGAATCTGGGGAATTTGCGGGGCGCGGGGAGCCCTAAATGCCCCGTGCTGCCCCAGACACGCAAGCCCAGGGTCTCGACTCCCGTTTGGCCCCGACAAAACCACCTTGTTCGGTAAATTGCCATGAAAACTCAATGACGCACGCTTGCTATCATGCCACAATGAACAATTTAAATCCCAAGAATAGCAGAAGCCGCAGGTCTGTCTGTTGGCTCGATTTCGGCACACCGAGCCTAACCGCTGCAAGTTCATGATCACTATCAATGTGGCTGCTTGCTCAACAACCAATCACTTTCGGGTCCGACGGGGATAAAGCTGGTTAACAGCGCGAACCGAGCTCTTACCAGACATGTTTCAACCACAGCATCTGAGCTTTCAACACCACAACTAGCTTGTAGCTCCAGCCACAACGTGAGAGGAACGCAGCTCGTCCATGCACTGAGACTGATATTGATGCCAAGCTTGTCAAAGAGGCTTGCTTTGCTGATGAGCTGGCACAATTCAAGTCTCTGAAGAACACCACTTGGAGCCACTAGGCCAAAGATGTCGTGACGGTCTAACATGGCCCAGATGATCATCATCTTCAACGCCAACTGAATGGGCTGAACTATCTGGCCACGTCCGGGTTTGAAGAACGATGTGTTGTGACTTACTGACTTGTAGAACTCCGCCAAAGAGAGAGTGGCCTTGTGGTGGTTTTCGAGGAGGTCTTTGCCAGTAATCGTTGATTTTGTTCAAAGTACCGAAAGTCAGTCAGACAGACTCTTCGACTGAGGTATGGGAAGATGTTTTGGGTCTGTCTCTGAGTTCTTTTCTGGCAGGAGAGATCGTACGTTCTTTCAGGGAGCGGGTCAAGCAAGTGTAAGTTGCTCAACAACCTGGCTGTTGAAAGAGGAGAGTTGTTGCTGAGAGCTTTCCCTCTGCAGAAGTTGGCGGGAGATGCCAGCCCCCAGTCCCACGCTCCCGTGACCAATACCCTCATGCAGGTCTGCCATCGATACGGGCCGATGCGTCGGTGAGCTCCACCAGGGAACAAGCAGCACCATAACTCCTGACTGGCTCAAGAGCCGATAATCGCGTGCCCTCGAACCAACATAGGTGCCAATGGTGTGCTAGTGGTTCCGTGCGCGCTTGTTGGCATCCGGCACTTCGAGGACGAGCAAGCTACCTATTCGAAAAGACGGGTACTTGGTGGTTCTGTCGAGGAACAAAGGGAGCACTTACCTTGTTTGCTTGATGAAAGGTGACGGCTAATCTTGAGTCTTCTTGGTTTCGTGCGACCAGGGGTGACGATGACGACGCCAGCAAGCCTATCAACATTTCGGCCCCGAACGACACCCCTTGCGGAAAAGAGTATCTGCAACACAACATTGTTGGTGATATCAACGTCCTATCTCGAGATGGTGGGGACTATCTTCCCTAAAGGGACGGTGTCCACAGGGCAATCATTTCGGGACGGTTTGGCTGATTGCGAATATGTTCTGTCTGCCAATCGGGCAAAGGCCATCGCCCTGCTCACCGTGGGTCCGCAAGGTGTGTGAGCGGCGTCCTGGCTTGGTTCCGGCGACATTGTCCGGACCCGGACAAGCGACCTGCATATCGAGGGTCAATTACATCACATTCGGGTGAGAGAGTGGGTAGCTGGCGGGGTGGGTGTTTGCTAAAAGCACTTGCAATCATGGAGAGAGATTGTCGATGGGCAGATGATACGAGTTCAACTCCAGATTGTGGCTCAATGTAGAGGTCAGGCCAATGGCTTCCGAAAGAGTAAGGGAGAGTCTGCTAGACAACGGATGTAGACCCTTGAGGCGTTAGTCCATCCAGTCTGTGGTGATATCGGCTGCAGTGACTCGTCACTGAGACGAAGGACTGACCTCTGGGAGTGCTTACCAGCAATTCGGTACTGGCGCTTAAATACAGCCATGATTGGCAGAAAGCCGGAATCGTAAGCATAATCGCGAGAAATGCCAGTACGACGGTCTCCCAACAACCAGAAATTATTCCCTCTCAGACAAGGACACAGTCTGGTGACCTTATGCAGACCGTTCGTGCATTTGATGGGCCCTGTGTGGTGGGAAAGTGCCATATGCTCCATGGCAACATTACCTGTTTCAGTCGCCAAGAAGATGGAGAGCATGCAAGCCAGCGGCCTTGATATCGCAAATGATCTCCTATGTGCGCCTAAAAGATCTTTGGAGTATTTACGGAAATAGCTCCGGTCAGTCGTGACTGATATCCCACATCTCAGGGAGACCCCCATCGAGGAGCAACACATTGTGCTCATGGCAGTGAAGAATGCAGAACAAGCCCACTCTGTCATATGTTTGCAAGACTAGGCAAAAACAGACCGAGTAGCTCCATCAAATTCATCTCAATGCCGCATATGTCCCACCTCTGAATGTGTCTCGGTTAGCCCGGTTCAGATCCAGGGAAATAGGGGTCATGACTGAGCTCGCAGTATCCAGTGCTGTTCGTCTCCCGGGAGCTGGAATGGGCCTCCGCCAAAACTGAGGTTGAAGGTTTCAGATCAACCAGGTCGCATACCATTGACCCGTCTTCACATGTTCGAGAAACATCAGAGAAGACGAATGGCGGCCTTCAGGGGCACTCTGGGTGATGGCATAGATGGGTCGATCCCGACCAGCGAGCTTGGCGGTAATTGAGCCGGAGAACACGACCGGTTAGGACTCCAGTCAAGATGGATGAAAAGGCTGTGTCGAACATCTCGGCCGACTTTGACGACCAAGCGTGATGCCAGGGTTGCCGTGATGGACACCGGAAAGAACGAGAGGGCGGGCCGCAGACCTGGCCGCACCAGGCTTTCCATCAGACTGTTTAAAAGTGTCAGCCAAGTCAGCCCCCACTTTTTATCACCGACCCGGGAATTTGAATCAAGGAGGGTATTTGGGGGCGGCCTCACCCCTTGCAAGAATAAACTGTGGGTACACAGTTACTCAAGTGGGGCCACGCCAGTTTCTTGAAAATCAACCAAAAAGGAAGGTTATCTAGCTTGTTGTTGATGAAGGAAGTCGGGAGCTCCTGCATGCGATACACAGAGAGGCTTTGACGTGGGAACACAACAGGAAAGCACGACATCCCAAATCGGCGCGTCAATCAAAAAAAGAAGGGCCCTGGTTATTGGGTGGAACTGGAGCCTGTGTGTGCAGATTTCTTTGGACTGCTTCTCTACCATCCAGACACTGGCTTCCGCTCTTATTTTTGGTGTTTCTTCCGATGCTCCTTGCCCAATTCCCGTCATAGCAACCACGCCAGAAGATGAAGAGCAAACACCGCAATGCCAATGGGCAAATTCCTTTGTCTCTTTTCACAATGTCACTTATCTTCGCCTGTTCCGATTTAGACACCGACACCTCGCCCCCAGTCCTCAAGTGTCGGGATGTCGAACGAAGCTGCAAATGCTGGTCTTGAATCTGCCATATGACAGCCTTGCAGCAGGCATCGACTCACTTTCTTCACCTCGCTGGTGATTGCAACCGGGGATCCGCGATATGCACGGTTGCGGTCGCAGTTCATGCAGCCTTCATCCTCAGCCTCAACCTCAACCTCCATGGCTCCCAGGTTAGATACCAACTCCGCTTAACACCAGCTCTAGGTACCTTGATCGGGACGTCAAATATGTGAAGTTTCAAACCGGTATCTGCTGATACTGAAGATCCTAGTGAAAAGCACCCGAACGACAAGGTGACCTCAAGCAAGTGCGCGCCACCTCCCAAACCGCAAAGATTGGGGAGACACAGAGTATCTCTGGAGAAAGAAGATATTTGTTGGGCCTCCTACCCAATGCGGCTAACTTCTCCATTAATATCAGTCGTCTTGGAGCACCGGAACAGTCTTCCGTGCTTGTATGCGGCTTGGTGGCTCGTCGTGGACCATCATCTCCCGCAGCTTAACCCTTACGCTCTTATCCCCAACTCCCTATATTTTTCCCATGGTCGTGTTTCTGCTGGACTACTGCGGGTTTCCGTCTCAACAGGAGCCATGCTGCGCTTCCCCGCTAGCTCGCAAACATGCGTTCGTCTCAAAGGGAAAAAGCTCCTCACGCTTCCGTCTCCCGTTACGTTACTCCTTGGCAGGCCCCGAGGTCCTCGTGTGCGGCCGCCATTCTCAAGTGTGGGACGTTACGGCAGAGGAAGATCGAGTTTGCAACTTGTACAGGCGTCGTTTGGACATAACCCGAGATGACTTACAGCACCCTGACGGCGCAACGCACCTCTACAGTTGATGCCGACAATTGTCCCCAGTAGTGGCCACAGGGCTGATTGTTCTCGCACTGTTGATGGGGATCAGTTCGCCGTTGAGGGGTGGGGGGAGACACATTTCGGGTTGGTACACGGAGTGTCTAGACACCTTAGCCGTTGCCAGCCCTGGAAGGAGGGTTCCCCAGATGTATACCTGATAGGCCCAGGTCTTTTCTATTGCAACACCCTGCCCCCTTGCCAACGGTGTTGCGGCATATACACCCGGCAGAGGTACCTGGCAGACTCTACTTCTCAAGTCTTTGATACACAGATGTACTTTCTCTCTTCCCTGCCCCATCGCCTTCTCCCGCTCCTCTGTCCCGCAATAGGTGGTAGTGACGTTTTCTCCCGCAATCTGGCCACGGGTAGAGCCTGAGCCATTCAAGATTATTGACCAACAGCACCACCCACCTGATTTCATCTCCCTGCGTAACCATCGCTGCCAACAGTCGGTCAACGAGCTAGTTCGACCTCACTGCCGATGACACCCACATACCCCTGGTGATCTTTCAAGAGGCTCAACGGCGAACATCGAAAGTTCGAAGTATGTAGGCATCCCATCTCTAGCGAGAACATAAAAGGGCGCCAACGTCCTCTCAAAGTTTCTATTCCCTTTATCAGCATCACTCCGCGCTCTATCATTCTGCCGTTCACACCACTGCCTCTACATTTACTCGACATCGAAACCGTCTACAGCTCAACTTCTTTCCACAAATCCTCCCAACCTCCGCACGACACACCAACAAACAACAATATGTGCTGCCAGATGATTACCTGGAGATACCGAGGGTGCTATCACGCCCCCACGAGCGAGATGTCGCACACCGCCGAGTGCAGAGCGCAAGGTGGAGGTTGCCCTGGGGGCGTCAGGGAGGTTCCGCACGAGATTGACGGCTATTGCGATAGCTGCTTGAAGAGCATGTGTCGTTAGTAATTTTCGGTACGATCACTTGTCATCAGCTTGTGAAAATGCTAACCAGAACTCGTTCGCACATTTGCAGGGCTTTAACATCTTTGCCTCGATATCCGCAAGGAACTGGCCGGCGAACCGATATCGACCGACAGCGACATACTTGCAAACGGCATCATGGCCATGGAACCTGTACATTTTTTTCGCGAGGGAGAGAAGCAAAGGAGACTCTGGCTTGGGGTAATCACCACTAAAGGTGGAGTGATATAATGGCTCTGGGCCCAAGGGACGGAATTGGTACCATCGTGTCTTGGGCTTGGACTTCGATTAGAGGGCTGGCACTGTGTGTTTGGAAGGAGGAGGATGTCTGTTTACTTTCGTGGCTCTTCTGTTGTTTTGTTTTTCTTTTGTTCGCGGTTTCTTCCCTGGGATCTTTGTTGTCTGTTATATATTTCTCCGACATTCTTCGTAGTACACCCGCGCGATTATACCATGGTCTTTTTACTTACCTTTCTGTTCTTGAAATTGTATGCTGATCTCACGAGGCACTCAGAAAACATACCAGCTCGCAGCATACCAGAAGGTGTCACCAATAACCGCCCCGAAGGAACCAACCCCTGAACTAACAAAGTATTTGGACCCTCACGGCCCGCTGCCGAACTTGTGCCCCCCATGTCAGCCCTGCCTAATACCTTGTCAAGCCTAATCACGACTGTTTGACCTGTTGTGAAGAATCATTGGTCAATTCGTGGAGCTGATATTGCTCAGATATAACAATAATCGACACACCCAGACAGCAAATGCTGGCACGCATAAATGATATCTACCTCGCCGCAACCCCTGTTGTTCCACCACATGACTTTGCAACAGGCTTCTAGCAGCAACCTACATCTTGAACCTTTCAGCCTGCCTTGATGCGGCAACGTTGGATTTGCTGACTACAACCAATCTAGTCTCGGTGACACCCTCGACAGCTTACGTCGCCCAGTTCCACATGGACGAAAAAGTACGAGCATTACACCCCCTTCTTTTCTTCTCTAAAACATCAACCACTCCGGCAACGGAGTGTCTTTGAAGATTCTGACGACAGTTGCGGTGGCTTTCCGTTGCTTGACAACTTTGACACTTCCGACGGGTATCACACAACGGCCGGTCACGCGCATAGTTCAAACTCTCCGATTGTTTGTTTGACCGTTTCGTGCTTTCTTCTCTTTTCTCTACAAAACACGTGCGCATCACCGGAACAGCTCAGGCAGCTTGGAAAAACTTGGTGTTCCAACGCCCGGAACTCCAGCTGCTGTTTGTGGTCCCATTGTTTGGCATTTGTAACCTCTATTCTCCGCCGCGGGATTTTTACAGCTCTTCTGTTCGACGCTGACTGAACGAAACACAGCAACGCCAGCGGGTGCGAGGGAAAAAGGGGGTAACCAGGACTCGGGACATGCTGGGGCTTCGTCTTCCCTGTGAACCCACCCTTTTTTTCTTTGCTCTCCGTCTTTGCCTCTTTCCCGCTGTTTTGCGCCAGCCAACCAGAGGGCTTCCACCGCAAAGGGGATGTCGTGTGCCTGGCATAGCGTGGCATGGCTTCGGACGGACGCAGACAGCGGACATCACATGAGCGAGAGGCGCATCAAAACACATGCTCGAGGGGTCAATCTACTGGTCCGTGCAAAGACGTGGGCAATTCAAGTGGGACCGACACAAAAATTTGGAAGCTTATCACGGCCTTACAGGTGGGACCGCTAAGCCCAATAGTCATCCACAGACAGGGAGCTCCCAGTCACTGTGTGTGTCGCTGAGACCTCGACTGTGGGGTAGCTCCATCAGCCGCAACGACCGTTCTCTCTCCCTCTTGCCCCTCATCGCCGTCCCCCAATCTCCATGCCGTCAACTTACACGGTGCCGTCCGCTTGCCTGGCTCACCGGTTGGCCCGTTCCGGTAGACCGTTAACCTAGCATCACTCTGCCGCCATATCCATCCGATTCCGCACCAACTTCATTCCTATGCTACATGTATCCTCCGCTGGATACATGCGAGCATGATCGCCCACGCAGACACGAACGACATGGTGGCACTTGACTTCCCGCCGCCGTTGGGAGGAACTGTGGGAGCCGACAGAATACGAGAAGGCAACGGTCTTGCGGCAGCATGGCTTGGTAAGACAGAAAAAGTCTAACGCCTCAAACGCCAGCAGAGACGGGCACCGGCTCCCGAACAAGTGTGAAAAGCCGCGCCTGGCCAGCTTTTTTGCTGTGACAAGATGCGGTGGACTTTGCAGATGCCGTCATGGCTCACCATGTGTTCGAAATGCGAAATCAACGGTGCGAGATACCTTGGAGCTATCCCTGTTCACACCGGGATTTCCCTAGAACCAGAAACATTGTTAGGTCCCCTGCAGTAACCCCCCCCTCCAATTTGTTTGCTCTCGCTCCGACCAGGTTTGTGAACTTTGGGGGTCTTGGATTTCTCGAAGCTTGCATTCAGTTGCTAAGATCAATAGCAGGGAAATTTTCAGGATAGCTATCGATGCGGGCCCTGACCAACCAGGTGTAACAGAGCGTTGTGTAACATGCATTTGGCATCAATCATACCAAACATTCACAAGGGCCAAAAATACCTTTATCGCCTTTCGTTGGAAAGATGCCGCATGAAGTACATGCAACGCTTCGCTACAGAATCGGCAAAGAGCAGAATCACGAGATGCAAGGGTTCAGAGCTGTTGATAAACACAGCGACTTACACCACCTATCCCATGCCGTCATACCCACACAGGTGGACGATCCTTGGCTCTCAAAAACGGGATACAGATGCAAGAGAACAGATGCCATGGAAAGTCCCCAATGGTACACGACATGCTGTCGTCCTCCTGCGACTGCCGAGAAAAATGGCCGAAAACAAGGTTGTCCGACGGAAGCAACAAGCCTCTGCCCGACGTCTCACGCCTAAACTCCCCGACTCAGGTTGCGCTGGCGTGTCTTCGTTGCTCTCGTACACACACGATATCTCATCACCGGAGCCAACACACCAGTTCAACAGAGCAAGTGGAAAACGCAAAGACCTCGGGGCGGCCCCTGACCATGCTTGTCGTCCACGGCAAGAAGCTCGCCTTCGCGGCTCTCGCGTTGACACTCTGCAGTTGGTGTTGACAAATAGAAGCTCGTTGCCGTGCACCCTCTAGAATTAGCGGGCACGTAACAAGCGACGGAAAGAGCTGCTGGCTCTCTTACTGGCCCAATTCACACAGAGCACAAGAGGCGGCCATGTTTGTTAAGCGCGAGTGGCTCAGTTGATCTGTAGATCTTGTGTCCAATCGGTTTCCCTGAAAGGGTCTGCGGGGGCGTCAACGGCCCTGTGGGGAAACAGGGGCGATCGACTTGGACGTTGCGTGCCGCAAGCGACAAGGGGCATCCGGCCCCACTTTCCATGCTTCCCTAGGTAATCGTCCGATTTCCCCCTCACCAAAGTGCTTTGGCATCTACATAGTACTGCGAGATGCAGCAAATGTTTTTGATATGTCTGCCATGAAAGGGACACGGTTGAACTGCAAGCCCGCAAAGCAAAGCCACGACGCTACCGATGCTGAATGCCGCTCTCCTGCGCTGTCACCAACAACACCAGCTCCTTGCCTGCCAGCTGCTTTGCCTGCCGGTTGTCGGGCCTCCTTCGCTGGTCCCCGAGGCATGAAACCGCTCAGGCCGATCACTGAAATGGATTTGATTATCTGGAGAGGAACCTGCCTTGCTATCGGCCGAGAGGCAGCCAGTCTATTTGAATAAGTGATAGATGACACACGCTCTGGAGGACTGCTACTATGGCTACATTTTGGGCCTGAACAGACTGAGGGTATCCTTGATTCTATCTCGACGTGGCCGCATGTTTGGCTTCTTGTTAACTGGATATGGAATGTTCGATGCGTTCGCTCTCCCCTTTCAGGTTCACAGCCACCACAATGATGCAACATTGAATCTAGACAGGGGTAGGCAGCCATGCCCAGATATGATTTGTTACCGACAGCTTGGATCAGTGGCTCGTGCACTGCAGTAGTGCCCCAATACATGCAATTTCCTACCAGTGAGCACCACATTTCCCACCCCCTTGCTTTCATCTGCAAGGCGGCCGACAGCAATTGGCTGAGACATTTTGGCCCCCGGCTGCACTTGAGCAAACGACGTCTTGTCTTCTGTCAAACGTCAACGACCACCACCACCACCACCACCACTTCCTCCACCAAGCTTCTAAACCTCATCATATTTGGGTACACCATCTTGTGCTCACCGGGCATGACCGAAATTTTCTCTTCATCATTATCATTTGCCTGCTTACTTTCTGTTTCTACATCATTCTTCTTACAGGTTCCAATGAGGCTGTGCGAGCTAGGTCTCTGCCAATGCGGCCACGGTCACAACGCGTCACAAAACGCAAGGCTGAGCACCATATCACAGTACAACCACTTTTCTACAACTCCACTTGAGCCTCTTCCTCACCAAATTCTGAAAAGGGATGTCGGCACCAAGACCAGCCCAGTTGCTGATCCGGCATAGTCAAATGAGTTGTTAATGTCCATTGACCAATCACGATGTCTCCGGTATGCCACGGCACCACCAAGTCAACTATTAGCACCCACGAGGCTACCTCAGCCGTTTCAGGTCAGTGACCCGTCCATATTGTCTCATACCTCGTTCATCTGTCCACCGAGAACCCATGACGGACTATACAATCTTCTCAAATTGGCCACTGCCCCGCCGACGTACATTGGATCCTACCCACGCGGCTGGGTCTCTTCTTTCACCCTTGGCCGTCCTCTATTCGTCCCTATGATCTACCTCTTTGCATGCCTGGTTGCCTTGGCCATTCCCTCGCGAGATCGATGACTGACTCAGGTTTCTGCAGGTATGCTGCTTCCTCTAGACTGTGTCGGGCATGCAGCGCACCATACCATCCCCACCAAGGAAGGGAATCACAATACCAAGACTTGCCACCCCCCTCCTCTTCCACACTATGGTGGGAGGAGGGAACCTCCATCGATCCCATTTCCAGGAAATTAAGACTCCACTCTCAAGATCATGTAGGGCCAAGCTAATATCGACCAGTGAGGGTGGAAGAATTAGGAGCTCATACATTGCAATGACCGTCGTTCCAGGCACACCAACCCCATACCCACGATCTCGTCAAGAGGTGAATGCTCAGCCTCCGCCATAGTAACACCGGACCATTCCCTGATGAACAGCAACGAGATGGCTCCACTCCTCTCCCGTACCGAGTGTTCTTGGGGCCCGGAGAGCTTCCGATATGCCCGTCGTCTTGTTTCAGAAGACGCCCTCCCGTTGGTTACGACTTGGCTATCCACTGATCTGATCGCCGTCGACGACCGGAGCATAGCCACGGGCCAGATCAGGTTCCGCATCAGGTGCTTCTCGTGCATCCGCTCCTTACCCAAGGTGCCACCGGCTCGCACCTGCGTGCAAAGAGTCTATACGGGCCGGCAAATCACAGGGCTGGATATCGGCTCTCCTGTGACGGAGTAACCTGACTCTACTGAATATCGACAAAGGTCAGATCCTCTACACGTCTGAGCGGCCGCAGAAGGTATTCTGTGAGTGATCTCACATCGTGGGGGGCAATGTAGCAGCCCGTTGCTGTGTT
The DNA here is from genome assembly GCF_035222375.1 of Podospora pseudocomata. Lineage (NCBI taxonomy): Eukaryota > Fungi > Ascomycota > Sordariomycetes > Sordariales > Podosporaceae > Podospora > Podospora pseudocomata. The sequence continues at coordinate 947,305 of NW_026946364.1, read as the reverse complement.
ATCACCTCCTCTCTCACCTGCTGGGCTACCCCTATCTTGGAAATCAGGAGCCGTGATCACAGGAGGAGAAGCCATTGGTTCGCCCTATCGGTCAGCCTTTCAAACCAAGTGACGTCGACAAGGCTGATGAAGAAGCAGGTACCGTGACTGCAACTGCATTTTCCTTGCCATGGGTTTCAAGGGGCTCTGAGATGAAGAAATCAGGGTGATCCACTTGATCATCTGGGCTATGTGCAGAAGTGGTCCCGAGTACATGATCAAAGGTCACTCGCGCACCGCGCTACTTGCGTTGCCGTCCGGGCCGTCACTGCAGATGCTCCACAAGTTTCAATATCAGTTGGTGCTAGTCTACGCTGAAGCGATGATGAACAGCAGAGCACTGCCCGGATGTGCTCCACGCGTAAGCGGTAATTAGTGATGTTTACGATCCAACTGCAGATTCTTTGCCCCGAACGGGCAGATAGTGAAGACAAGAAAAGGGGGCATAGGGCTGAAGGGATGGGGGTTGGGAAGCGATACCGAGCATGGCGCAGTGTGGATGTCGTCTCGAGTAGACACGACAGTGATGGAGTGTTCCACAGTAGTGCTGATGAAGCGTCATGGATGGGGGTTGATACTAGAGACACACCATTGCACAGCCGACCTCCGTTTTGGCCATCCTCGATGAAGAAGTGCCCAGTTGAGAATCGTGCGCGCATGCTTGCATCGAAACGTTGGTGAGTCAAGAAACGGGCATGCTTGGATTGGGACGACGACAAGGCAACCAGGGTTCTTACCTGAACACAGAGCCTGTTATTCAGGGAGTACCTGGCCGACAGACGTGCATATGACTTTTGACTGTGCCAGAAACTCAATATATCGATGGGGTGGTGGTTTTCCACAGCCTCACCCACATCACTTCAATTACATACGGCTCAGATAGGCATCAACTCCATTTTTTTATTATTTTAAAAGTCTATGCATAACTGTAATTGCCTGTTGTTGTTGTTGTTGTTGTTGTTGTTGTTGTTGTTGTTGTTGTTGTTGTTGTTGTTGTTGTTGTTGTTGTTGTTGTTGTTGTTGTTGTTGTTGTTGCTGCTACTGTGAGTGTGGTTGTGCGATGTTTGGACTCCATATGCTGTATACCTTATGTATGTCTGCCTGATAGGGAACCACCGGAAAGAAAAAAGGCTGTGCAAGAAAAACAACCTCTTCCATCCAACCTATCAACTTATACACATCAGCACAAGACTGTCTTCTCATCGACGCCACCACCACCACCACCACCACACTCGCGGCCGCAAATAACCCGCCACGGCTGCACCACAAAGCTCAGTCATCATCACTGCCCAACTCGACCACCACACCCCACACACCATAATTGTACCACAGCCATCAAAACAAACACCTGATAGTTGCATACAAACACCTGTTTTTTTTTTGTTCAACTTTTTACTAATTCACCAACAAGACAGCAAGTAAAATTTGTCATGTTTCCCCCTTGGTTGATTTTTATGATACAAAATGATCATTACTACACAGCCACCCAAGTTCATCACCAATATCCCCTCCCTTCCCCAACCCGCCTCCCATCCATCCATCCCATTCCCTCCGAGCAAAAAAACAAGCAATCTCAGTTTATGTACCCCCCTCCCCTTCTTTTTTCATACCCTTCCTCCCTTCCCATAGGCCCCACGCCTGATAATCTAAACAAGCAATGGCGGCGGTGATGGGAGTTCGTTTGTTGCGCGCGTGTTGTGTAACGGTATAAAAGCCAAACGCGAACCGAAACTGAAGAAAAAAGAGCTGAATGACGAACTCTACGCGCTTTCCCATATATATCGCCAAAAAAAAAATACAATTAATAGTAGCAACAAACACAACGCGAGAAAAAGAAAGGGTAGCGCAAGAAAATAATGCAGATGAATCGCGCCCCCTTTTTTCTCTTCGTTTTCGTTTCCTCTCGCCATGCGTTCTCTCCGAATCTCGAGGCAGACCTGTGCCCGAGATGGTGCCTAAGCGTGTCTTTGCTCAGCCGGTTGGGATGTTAGAGTGTGAACTCAGTCATTCGTGGGGGAGGTAGGCGAGCTGAAAAGTGTATTGTTAGCATTCCGATATGAATGTGATTGTTGGCAAGAAAAAAACATACTATTGATCACCACCACTTCCCGCGGCGCGACCCGGCGTTCTGGGAGAGAAGCTAGGAGACGTTGGTGAATACCCAGGGCTGGTTGGAGACATTTGCTGCCCGGGAGAGCGCTGGAAGGTGGGGCTTGTCGGCGAGTAAGCATCTGGCGACGTGGGCGACCAGTTGGGCGACGCCGGCGAGTATGATGGCGACGTGGCCTGGAACGCAGGGGACGCTGGGCTGTAGCTCGGACTCGTCGGCGAGTACGACGGCGAGGTCGGTGACTGGAACTGCGCGGGCGATGTCGGGGAGTAGTGACGGGTGGCAGCCGGAGACGCAGGAGAATAGCTCGGCGAAGTCGGGCTGTAGCTGGGGCTTGTTGGGCTCCCTGGACGAAGCATAGGCGACGTTGGCGAGAAAGACGGCGAGGACGGGCTGAACTGAGGACTCGAAGCAAACCGACCGCCGGCGTCGATGAGCGGAGAGGTGGGGGAATACCCAGCAGCAGGCGACGTCGGGGAGTAACCGTAGCTGAAAGGCGACGTCGGGGAGGTAGTGAAGGGACTCGTAGGTCGCCCAGGGCTTGTAGCATACGGGTTGACCGAGCTGGAACCATACCCGCCACCACCGTATTCAGATGCGAACCCAGGCGGGCCACCGGATTCATTGCCCACAATAGGGGAGAAGTTACCCATGGTTGGGGAGTAAGACCCGCCAAGGTAGCCGTTATCAGCCATAGGTGAACCTGTGTCGTAGGGGGTCGCGGCACCCTCAAGCTGGTTACCCTTGATGGTCATGCCAGCCATGAGACCCATGCGAGAGTTATCAGAGATGACAGTCTCCAGCATCTTGGGGTCGAGAAGAACCTCAAAGTGACCAGTACCCATGGGCGCCATCTGACCAAGCATGACGTTCTCGGAAATACCGCGGCAGTCGTCAAGCTCACCAACCGCAGCGGCTTCGAGAAGAATCTCGACAGTCTCCTCGAAAGAGCAACGCATGAGCGCACCAGTATCAGCGCGATTGATACCATGACGAGTCACGGCAGCAATGCTGCCGCGATAGGTCATGACATCGACCAATAGAGCCAAATGGCGATGGTTGACATAGGAACCGTCGAAGGCAAGCACTTGCGTCAACTCAGCCATGAGAGCCGAGCGAGCAGCTTCGATTCCAAACACATCGACAACCTGGTACAGGTCGTTGGTGTAGGTGCGAGTAGTGTCAACACCCTCAACCGTCAAGACCTCTCTAAGGGCCGTACCCTGGGTATCAAGATACCACTCCTCGCAGGCTGGCTCCTTGTCCTTGTTGGCCGTTTGCGATCCGTCGGGGAGTTCGAGCAATCTGGCGGTCTTGTTTAGGAAAGCACGCTCGATGCCTTCAACGCCACGGAGGGTACAAGAGTCAAGCAGATGCTTCTCCAGACGCTTCAGCATAACGTCATCCTCGATGATAGTGTTACCGTCAGCATCCTTGTCATCGTTCTGGCGAATGACGCGGATACGAACAACCATCTCCTCGGCGTTGTTGTCACTGAAAATAACCGCGACATCCTTCTTGTACTCCTGTTTGATAGCAGCGGCAACATCCTCCACACGCAAGCCCTTGTCAAGCATCTTTTGACGATCGAGCATGATTCTGAGTAGCCAGCGGGATTGACTATCGATGGGCTGCGAGTCAGAGGTGTCGGGAATAAGGAAGTAGGACTCGACGAGATCGAAATCCTCGGGGATGACAGTGGAAGTGATATCGGGGTCGTAGTAGATCTCAGTCATGGCTGTGACGGATCTCAGACTGGTGTGCTCAACCAAGTTACGCATCGACTTGGCGTCTTCTTGCGTAGCTCTCTCCTTGTCAAGGTAGACAACCATGGACGGAGTCTTGATGTCCTTGGCAACGTTGAGGATTTCCTTGAGACGCGGTACACCGAGGGTGACGTTCTTAGAAGAAACACCAGCGAAATGGAAGGTGTTCAACGTCATCTGGGTGGCAGGCTCACCAATGGACTGGGCAGCCAACACGCCAACCATCTCACCAGGAGAGACCATGGACCGGGACCAACGGTTTTCGAGCTCACCAAGAACATGGTCGAAGGCGAGCTTGTTGAGCCGCTGCTCAACAGCCAGGCGCTTGAACGCAAGACGAGAGCGAATCTGAATCTTGAAGAGAATGGTGGCGTTGTAATCAGCTTCTCTGGACAATTCATCCTCGCCTCTAACTACCACCATGCGAGCAAGCAAGGCCTGCACAGCAGGAATGACATCCTTGGGAGTCAGGTCGCTGCGCTGGGTGCTGTCAACCTTGAAGAGCTTCTTGGCAGTATCAATAATACGGCCAATGTTGAGAGGCAGCTGCATGCTGTCATCGTCCTTCTTCTTGCGGTTGATTTCACGGACTTGCTTCCGGTCGGCAAGAAGCTGCTCATATTCCTCATCCAAAAGCGACTGGACGGCAGGATCGCTGACCATCTCTCGGCCATATTCCAGGGCGTCCAGAGCGGCAGCAGAGCTTGTCTCGTCCATCACGTCGAGACGGAAGCGCTTGTCGAACTTGGCGTTGTTCAAGTTCATGTGGTCGACCTTTTGCTTTTCAATGGCAATACCATCAAGGCCATCCTCACCGTACACGAACTGAATGATATCACCCAGCGAGTTGCGCACCGTACCATCGTAATGCGCCTCAGCGTCTTCAAGAGCCTTGACCAAGCGACGCTGAATGTAACCGGTCTCGGCTGTCTTGACTGCAGTATCGATCAAACCTTCTCTACCAGCCATGGCATGGAAGAAAAATTCCGAAGGAGTCAAGCCACGGAGATACGAGTTCTCGACGAAACCGCGAGCCTCGGGGGAGTAATCATCCTTGGTGAAATGAGGGAGGGTGCGGTATTTGAAGCCGAAGGGAATGCGCTTTCCTTCGACAATCTGCTGACCGACCAACGCTGTCATTTGGGAGATATTGATGGAAGAGCCCTTGGAACCCGAACGAGCCATGGTGACGGCATTGTTGAGATCCTTCAAACTCTTCTCGGTAGACGTACCGGCCTTGTCACGAGCCGTATTCAAGGCAGCCGACACCTTGTTCTCGAACGTCTCACGGACGTTCATACCCGGGAGAGCCTCGAGCTGGTTTTCAGTGGCCATCTTGGTAAGCTTGGCGACCACGGCCTTCTCGTCATTGATGTGCTTTTCAATGAGCTCAATGGTCTTGTCATCGGGAATGGTGTCACCGATACCAATGCTGTGGCCGCAGTGGAGAAGCCAATAATTGACAACTCTCTGGCACCCGTTCAAGAAGTCCATGGCACCGGAGGGGCCCAACTCATTGTAGCACAGATGAATGATGCCGCCTCCAGCAGCACCGACACTCTTCTTGGTGAGCAAGCCGTAGATGAGCTGACCTTGCTGAATCAGGAGACCCTCGTCCTTAAGCGGGGCGTCCCTCTCTTCGCCATCGGCACCCATGGCAAGGTTGATAATGCTGGGAATCACCATGCTGATGATCTGCTTGCCAGTCCACCGGGGCCTAGGCTTCCAGATAGCAGGAAGGGGAATGACTCCATCCCAGTCTGGGACCCACATCATGACGTCCATCACCTGTTCTTTGGTGAGGAAGGTGTCGCGACGAGTGAGCTTGTATACGCCGGCCAGTGTATCCTGGACGATACCCATGAGCGGGCCGTTACGCTGGGGAGAGACGATGTTGAGAGGAACCATGCACAGCTCCTTGACTTCAGCACGTGTCTCCTCGGTCTGCGGAACGTGCAAGTTCATTTCATCACCGTCGAAATCGGCGTTGTAGGGCGATGTGACGGACAAATTCAGGCGGAAAGTAGAGTAGGGCATGACGCGCACTCTGTGACCCATCATGGACTCCTTGTGGAGAGAGGGCTGACGGTTGAAGATGATAAAGTCACCGTCGATCAAATGACGCTCGACTTTCCACCCGTACTCCAGCTGCAGAGCTCCCGCACGCTTGTGATGGCGAAGATCGATACGCGTCCCGTCCGACCTGATTACGTACTTGGCACCGGGATGTTCGTTCGGCCCATTTTTGACATAGCCGGTCAGCTTCTCAATGTTGTAGGGAGTGACGGTCTCGGGGAAGGTGAGGGTGCGGGCAATGCTGCGTGGGACACCGACTTCATCCAGAGAAATGTTGGCATCACCCGTGATGACAGTACGGGCCGAGAAGTCGACTCGCTTTCCCATCAAGTTACCTCTCAGACGACCTTCTTTGCCCTTGAGACGCGCGCGGATGGCTTTCACTGGACGGCCGCTCTTTTGCAGAGCTTGTGGCTGACCAGCAATGTCGTTGTCCATATAGGTGGCGACGTGGTACTGGAGAAGATTCTCATAATCCGTGATGATGTGCTGGGGGGAGCCTTCTGAGATGGCCTGTCTGACGTTGCCGTTGGCGCGAATGATATCGCCAAGTTTGTACGTCAAATCGTCTTCGTTGCGCATACCGGTGCCAGTACCGTCCATAGAAATGCTAGGACGCACTGGCGGCGGGGGCACGGGAAGAACTGTGATGATCATCCACTCGGGACGGGCTTGGGAAATGTTGAGACCGATATCGACCATCTCGTCCTCTGACATGCGACGGAAGATGTTGAGAGTCATCTCGGGTGTAAGAACCTTCTTCTCCTTGGTCTTCACACCTTCGTCGTCCTTGTGCTCGACCATGGCATACAGAGTCAGAGCCTGCTGACGCACAACGGGCTGGGTATTGCCGCAACCTCCGTGACCACCATCAGCTGGGCCCACGTTGGGATCATACGAGCCATCTTCGGGTTTCTGCGGCGCAAGGTTATCACAAACGCGCTTCGCTTTGCAGATGTCCCACACACGCTTGAAGCGAGTTTTGGGGTCGCGAATCTTCATAGCCGCGGCGTAAGCAGGATCACTCTATGAAGGCGTTAGCACAAGCACAATGGATAATCCCGAATTCAGAATGCACGAACTCTATCAGCCAAAACCTTGCTACAGTTATGGCAGACGATTTCCAGCAATTTCTTTGTCCGTTTGATGAATCCTGGATGGTAGACTGGGCGGGCCAGTTCGATGTGTCCGAAATGCCCTGGGCACTCTGACATGTTTTCGGTACATGTCTTGCATTTGAATTGTCGGTCTACTGAGCCGAGTAGAGGGTCGTTGAGACCACCATCGCGTGGCTTGGTTCTCGTCTCATCCATAGTCTCAGGATAGACGATGTGGGCTACGCTCATGGCCTTGATTTCATCCGGCGACAGCAGACCAAACTGGATCTCCTGAATTGTCCGGAGTGGCGCGCTCGAGTGAGCGAAGATAAGGTTCGCCATGATGAAAGCTGTAAGAGCTCAAGTATTTCGTGATTTTGTGAATGGGGGAAAAGCAAGGCGGGTGGGCTAATTAAGGAGGAGTCGTCCAAGCAGCCGGTAGTCGAAGGACCAGAGAGCCTGACAAAGACGCGGCGGGTCGCGATAGGGCTGCGCGCGCGCAAAAAGTCGGTGAAAAAAGTCGATGTCGAGCGAAGTAAAGGAAGAGAACGACGGGCAAAGACGGGATTTTTGATGGATCGGTCGCCGAGGGATGAGTTTTGCGATTGCAAAGTCGATGGTATCCTCCACTGCGCTGTCCACAGGCCAGCGGCCCCAACGGAGCGATGATCACAAGCTCAGTGCCTCCAGTTTGCGCCGCAAGTCGAAGGAGAGTCGAAGAAAAGTCGTTAAACCGCGTTCAACACGTGTTGTCGGCTTGCCGATGGCTGCAGGCGACAAGAATCGGGGGAGGTTGACGCGTTCCGCGATGGCGGTCGTGATGGTTGTTGAGTGGTGGTTTGGAAAAGAAGCGGATGGCGCCGCTTGCTTCTGAAAAGTTCGACTTGACGGACAAAGCGACGCGGGAAGGAGGCAACGACTAGCCCACTTTGAGGACGGGCCCACTTTTCCGCGGAGGAGCAAACACCACAGCGCACGCACCTACCAGGGCCCAGCAAGTGAACTGTGGGATACCAGCTGGCGACTTGGCCGGCTGCGAACCACCCATCAACCGCCACCACAGCGCTCTCCATGCAACAGGTACCCTCAAGGTCGCTGTGCGTGTCACCCACCACGGCTGCCTGCCCAGTGACTTTTGGGACATCAGTCTCCAAACCTAGACCCGCAGCATATATATCACTTCCATGACGCCGCCGAGCAGACAATCACTCTATCAACCCCCGCACCCAAGAATGTGGATGGGGTCGGTGGTATGGCATTGCACTATGAGGCGCCATCTGCTCGTGTTCAACCGAGTACCGGTTTGAGCACACTCAGACAACCATGTCTTAGTTACGCCTTCATTCAGCCACACCAAAGGTTACCACAACCATGAGACGGCCAAAAGGTAGGGATTGTCAGAGCACATACCTCCGTCCCTTCTCCTGCTTCACGTCATAGGGGTCATGTTCATGCAATGCTTCATGGATGTCTATGGTGAATTCAGGGGTATCATAACTACAACTACGTATTACTACTCAATATTAATAGACCGCCACCCTACTTCTTCTTAGCTCGCCCTCTCTTTTTCGGGGGCGCCTTTTCACCACCAGTGCCCTCACCATCGTCTTGCTCTCCCGGGCTCTTCCGTCGCAGTGTCCCGAATCCGACGTTGATGAACTCATCTTCGCTGTCCGACTCGCCCAGGTCAAAGAGGATGGGCACCCGGAAATTGTCAGCCTCCTGTTCCAGCTCTGTCTTGTTCCCCACCGGTCCCATCACATCGATCTCCTCGTCCTCCTGATCCAACCGTCGTTTCTGAATCTCTTCGTGGGGATGGATGTCGAACTCGTCCTCCTTCTCGATGTACTCAACGTTGTCCTCGACCTCGACGAAATCAGGCGCCAGAGCCGACCATTTCTGTGGGCTTGTGACTGACCAGATGTTAATTCTGCCCGTCTCCGCGCCACAAGCTACGAGCAAGGCCCTATGAGGGTGCCATTCTAGATATGTCGACTCCTCCTTCGGCCCCTCAAGCATACGAACCAAACTGCCGTGTGCTCGCTCCCAGATGTAAAGCTCGTGGTTGTTATGAGCTGAGGCAGCTACATACTCCCCCGTAGCGCTGAATGTGACATGCCCCCACCGAAGCTTGTTGACGACGTCCTGGAACTTGTGCTCAAGGGGCAACTGTATTGTATCAGGATCTAGATCTGGGGCGGAGAGGTCTGGCAGGTGAAACGTTCGGATGATACCATCGTTGCTATTGACAAGCAGGTCTTTGCCAGATTCGGTCAGTCTCAACAGAAGAACCGCACTCCTTTCGGCGATCTTCTCGGAGTAGATGAGCTGGTGGGTTGTGGTGTCGATAATATTCAGTCGGCCTTTGCTGGTGCCTGATAGCAGATGAGCTCCCTTCGCAGTATATATCATCGCCGTTGTGGTCTGCTTCACGGTGTCGTGCTCTGGAGCGGTCGGGAGAGGGTGTTGAACGTCTTTTCGGTCTTGGACATCGACGAGGACCGGTTGGGCTTCGAACAAGGCTGCAGCAAACTGGTGACTGAGCATATGTTAGTATTGATGACTGGAAGGAAAGGTCCTCTCCAAAACGTACTGGTTCCAGGGATGGAGCTCAGCCCCGTAGACTGGCGCTCGGAAACGCACTTCGCGATACTTCTTGCCATCTTGGAGATCCCATAGAATGGCCTTCCAACCAGCACAGGCCGACAGTAGGTATCGACCGCACCGTGACCAGCTTAGCGATTGTATTTGCTTAGAATGGCCTCGCAGCTTCCGGGCGACGCCCATGGTCTCAATGTCCCAAACGACAACGGTTCCATCGCCGCGGCCGGACGCGAGGTAATCACCCTTGCGATTGAAGCGAACACAGGTTGAGTGACCCGATCGAATGGTGTTGGTAATGTTCTCTGGGTAGTCTTGAAGCAGGTAATCGTCGGAAAGTAGCAGATTCATCTTGGACTTGTCGAGGCGACGTTGTCGCTTCACGAGTTCGAAATCTGGATTGTCGAATTGTTGACTTTCATCATCGGTTCTCGCTAGAAAAGAACTGATGGGCCGCTGCAAGGGTCTCGATGCGCTAGAGACCCGCTGAGCCGCACCTTCGATGGCGCCTGTTTGACAGGGGTTTGGTGGCCAGGCCCGTGCAGCTTCAGCGGGCGCCAAGCGCCCCGCCGGCAAGTCCCCGGCACGCGGGGTATCTCTGGAGCTTCTTTCCAGACGTTCTGGAATGCCATCCTTTTTCTCCATGACAAAGACGTAAGTAACAGTAATTCAGACTCTGTAAATATCCAGATCAGATGGCGAACTCAAAGTAAGATTATGTCGAATCACAGCAAGTAGAACATAGCTGATATAGTAGGAAGATTTGAATATGTCAAAAACTTTGAGCAGCCAGACAACTTGCTGCTAAATACATGGATTGTTGTGAGAATCGACGGGAGAGGCTTCACAAAGTATGAATGTTACAAACATGAGTTTGGCATCACTTCCTAACCCTTTCATTCTGCTTGACTAGATTCTCAAGCAAATATGGTTTCGAAAAACCAAACGACAGGCGAGCTCTGGATCTCATGAACGCTGCCGCTCAGGCAGTCATGTATGAGATACCAGAGGTCACCATAGCCTACGGAATCAGCGATGAATACAGGTATATCCCCAGACCTCTTCTTTCATAGCAGCTTACAACTGACCCTTACACAGCTTCGTCTTCCACAAGTCATGCACTCTCTTCGAAAGACGCTCAAGGTACCTACCTCCCATTCGACTCACCACCCACAATCGTGACTCACTAACCGTCCCCAAGCAAACTCGTCACCACAATCGTATCAACCTTCTCATCCTACTACATCCACCTCTGGTCAACCTACTTCCCCGACACCCCCCTGTCACCCCCCTTACCCAGCTTCGACGGCAGAGCAGTCTGCTACCCCAGCGTGCAGAACCTCCGGGACTACATGAGCTGGAGGCAGGTAGACTGCCACATCAACAACCTCTACAACACCACCTTCTGGGCTCTCATACAGAAAGGTGGCATGGGAAATCTCGAGGCGGAAGAGTTGCTCAAGGGGACGTATGCTGCCGACAAGAACGAGATTTTGTTTTCCAAGTTTGGCATAAACTACAACAACGAGCCGGAGATTTATAAGAAGGGGAGTGTGCTGTTCCGGGGTGTGAGTATTCCCTTTGTATCGGACATCTGGTTTGATGCTAACAAGCAAAAGTACGAGCTGGTAGACCCAGCCACCCACAACGCAGCAGCCGAAGCAGATAGCCTGGCCGAGCCAGTCCAGCAATCCAAGAACCAGACAGAAAGCGACAAAAAGAGGAGGGCCAAGGCCAGGATAGTGATTGAGCACCTTGACATCATCAAGGATGAATTCTGGGACCGGAGGCCTTGGTTGCTATCTAACAAGCCGGGCAAGGTTCCCAAGGAGACCTGACTCTAATGAATATCAAGGTCGAGCCTTTTCGAGCTATCTGTCCATCACTTCTGATCGAGCCTTCAAGGCCCTGTGATATAACACGTATGCCCGCCCAACATTTCAGTCTGGCCGGAGTGTTCTCAACGGCCTGTTCTCCTCCAGGGTATCATTATAACATCTCGCTTTTCCCACACTTTTTTTTCTCATTTCACCTTCTTATCCTTCTCCGCCCTCCTCCTCCTCTTCAACTCTTTCCTTTTCCTCCTCTCCTCCTTCTCCCTTTTCCTCCCCTCCTTTTCCTTTCTCCTCCTCACCTTCTCCTCCCGTTTTAACCTCTTCGCCTCCTTCTTCTCTTTCCTTGCTTTCCTCTCCTCCTTCGTCATCCCCGCCTTCTTCGCCTCTCTTTTCGCCCTCTTCGCCGCCAATTGCTGCCTCAACGAAAACCCCCCACCACTCTCACTCCCCCCATCAGGCGTCGCAGTCCCCTCCTTACTATCCCCCAGCAACCCAACCTCCACCGTCCCCTCCAACAACCCCCCCTTCACAAAAAATGCATACAGCCCCTTGGTACCGGTATACTTCCCCTCCTGCACCCTCCCCACCGCATCCAGCTTCCCCTCCGTGACAGTCTGGGTAATACCCTCCTTCGAGTTTGTCGTGTCCAACCCCTTGAGCTTCTGGTCAAAAGCCGAGAGCCACCACTGGTCAGAGGTGTAGTGCGTCTTGTTGCCTATGCCGCGGCCGTCGGTGTTGCGGGATATGAGGAGGGGGTTCACCAAGCCGCGGGCGTTTCGGCCGGATTGGGTTGGGGTAGTGGAGGAGGAACCGAAGCGGTGGGAGTCGAGGGAGTGGCCTTTGCCCAGCCAGCCTTGGGACTGGAGGAGGGCGGAGGCGTTCATTTTCGCTCGCGGAGGGCGAACTTCAAGTTTGGTGGGAAATTCAGGGGTTGTGTGGGTGTATTATTGAGGCATGAAAGGGTAGGGAAAATGAGGTGGTATTTATAGGGGTGATGTATCGTCGCGCCAAAGATGAAGGGATCAAGAAAGTTGCGACGAAACTGCGCGCCGGAGAGAGCTCGAGGCGAATTGGCGATAAGAGAAATTTTGGCGGCGGCGATAAGAACGGTTGCAAGGTCGCTTTGTAGAGGAAGCTTGGCGGCGGGATATCTTGGCGGTTCGGGGATGAAGTAGTGGGTTAGGGTTGTACATGCCATCGCGGAACACCTTACTTCCTGTGTAGGAATAATGATTAAGCTACCATGTTAGCCATTTTTACACTTTTCTACCCGATATACACGCTGCCTAGAAGTAACCCAGCCCCGCCCACCCGAGCACACCATCCAGTTCTCCCCTGATCTCATCAGGTCCAGTATACCCAGCCCTGCCAGCAACCTCTCCCCTCTTTGCCCTTCCCAACTCCGAGAAGCGAGCTAGGATAGTGCCGTCAACAATGTGTCTCCCTATACCAGCATCTACTCCAGCAGGAGGACAAGTAGCAGACGGCATTCTGTACCCCTTTGGATTCAGCCCTGCCGCGTGGGTCAAAGAATTCGTCAACTGAGCAGCCAGAGACGACAATCTCCGGTATGCCGCCTCTGACAGTGGACGGAGAGCCGCTAACACGCCAGTCGGAGAGGCAAGCAGCAGAATGTGTGGACGAGATGTGGCTCCATTTTCCTCATTATCTTCCTTGTTGTCTGGTGACAGTGTCGAGGGCAAGAGAAGCGACTTGGTGACGTGGTGGGCGCCTGTGCTGAAACTCGTCCTATGCAGTAACAGATGGCCCTGGAGAGATTTCGGGTCTACATATAAAAGTTAGCAAACAGTAAACGTCATGTATGGTTTGAGGTGTCACTTGCGCTCTGGATCAAACTGAAGAATATGAATGTGTCCCTCCGCATCACATGCCACGATCGACAACTCCTTCCCGTTCGGCAAGAAATCAGCATTCAATACCTCCAGTCGGGTATTGCTCTTGCCAAACAACATCATCTTGTATGGCTCCTCGGTGTACCCCGTAAACCACACCCCCTTGAAAGCATCAGCCATCAGGCACAACCCCGTCCCAGGAAGCTCCTTTGCGCTGGTGACATAGCAGTTCATGTCCATGAATGCTACCGGGAGCAAGGTCCCATCTTCCTTGAGACCACGCACCATGCACTTCGGCCCCTGAGCAACAAGCATGAGACCTTGAGTACCAATCTCAGAGAGCGCCGTGACGGCACCGCGAGGAATATCTTCCTTCGCAATGAGCTTCAGCTTCTTGCCCGTCTCTGGCTTCCCGGGCTCCGGGATAACGTCAGCCACGTTGTAGACATAAACAGCCCCCCTGGTAGGCAAATCCTCGCCTTTTGTGATCGCGGTACCGACACCAATCAGAAGTTTCCGCTCGTTGGTGGCTTCCGAAACTTCCAGGTTAAGTGTCTCCACGCAGAGCACATTCTCGCAGGGTTCCATAATGATGGTGTCAACCACAGTCCATGTACTGGGACCGATGAGCTTCAGTGTTCCCCTCTCCAGTGTCGGCTTGAAAGGCAAAACTTCGCGGGCCCATTCCTTGTGGTAGTCGTCATCTCTTGGAAGTTCAAAAGGTTCCGGAGTATTGCAGGCTACAACATAGCTCTGCGATGGAGGGTGGTATGCCACGGCGACAATGTCCTCACCAATGGGTATCTTCTTCACCGCTAGCCCAGTCTCGGCGAAACTCCAGTCCTTAGGGAGCTGCGATACCCTTGCGATGTTGTGGGAATCGGCATATATGAACCCGTGTTCGCATCCTTCAGTGTGAAAAGAGCTGATGGCTGTGACTGCTGCGCCTTGTAGCGGCAGTACCTTGGGCATGGATTTGGATGATTTGATGATGAAACTGGGGGACGGCCCGGGGAGGAAGACGGTGCTATACCCGCCGATGTTATTGCACCTCCGCAGCGCTAGGCACTTCGCTTGGTGTGTGACCTCCTCGTCGTCCGTTTCCTCTGCTGGGCTTTTCGCCAGCACCGAGTTGGGGATCTTTTGGAAGAACAAAGTCTTTGAAAATTCCAGTCCAGCGCCAAGTTGATATCGGTAAGGCTCATATATCGTCAAATCATCGTTCGCGTGACGGAGCTAGGAGACATGATTAGCGACTACCACGTTGCCACAACATTGACAAACAACATACAATGAGATACGGGAACTTGGCGGTAGTATCACCCAGATCAGCCACCAGTATTTCAGACACGGTCTCCTTGGCTGTGCCTTTTCGCGCGGCATAGTCAGCCGAGAGCCCGGTGGGAATGTATGAGAGCCCTTCGGCTACATATACTGGCTTGCACAGATCAGGGAGGCGGTATATCTGCGTGGAGTCAGTATTGTACACATGACCCAACCGAGAAGGGAGCTTACATAAAGAGCACCACTGGCGCTAAGAAGAAACATGAGAATACTCTCAGGCAGCTTAGCCTTCTTGTCACCCGACTCTTCCCCAAACACACCATTGGTGTCTGTGTACAGGCATCCAGTCAACCATTTTGTGGTCGCCAACGTCTTGTCCTCCTTTTCTACTTCTTCCAACTCGTTATCGTCGTGGATCGAAGCAATAAAAACACTCTGATCGTTGCGGATGATGAGCAAGTACGGGTCGGCAATGCTCGCACTGGTAGCTCTAGGCTCAGCTCCCGTTTCTTCGTCCATCATCGGCACTATCTGACTGAGACCGAGATCTCCGTCGTAGCAGCGGACTTCCGATTTGAGAACCTGAATGATTCTGTTGTCTTTGCCCATAGTGCCTGCTTCAATGGTGAAGCCGGCAGCAGGGTCAAATTCTGTGCCAGTGAGGCTTTCAAAGCCCGCCGCGGTAAGGGCGTAGACATCAGATTTCTCGTAGCCGTCCAGGTCGACCTTAGCGACAATCATGAACTTGTCATACTGGCCCGAGGTACCGTAGTCATTTCCAATCGCGCCGGGTCCCTTATCACCTTGCAGTGACTTTGGCACAGGCTTCTTTGCGCACACTGTCCAGAATCCCCTCGCCTCAGGGAACTCGAAGCGTCCAATAACCTTTGGTGGGATGGCAAGATTCATGATCGCCATTGCGGAAGACTTATTCCTTCCTACGCCGCATACCAATTGGAGTTCACTGCGAACGCCGGCCGAGTTCTGCTCCTCCTCGCTGCCGGGTGCATCCACGGGTTGACCGTACGTCATGGACTGGATGGGCGCAATACTCAGCAGCCGGTCGTGGATTCGAAAAGTGAGGTCACCTTCCTTGACATTGCTGGCAGCTGCGGCAGCCTGTTGCTTGGGTGTTGGTTCCTCGGCATAAAGGTCATCTTCGTCCTCGTCCTCGTCAAGATCCTCCTCATCCGCCATATCGATGTCCAGGCCTACATCTTGGAGCCGTGACTTCTTTCTTCCTGATTGACTCTGCTTCTTTGTCCAGCCAAAAACGAGAGAGTCACCCTCCTCGCTACCGGCAAACATGACACTCTTGCCTATCCTTGAGAGTGTTGATACGCGGCCTGGGATGAGAGAACCGCCTGTTTCTGAAGGGAGCAGCTTGACGTCAAGACCAGACACTGTACGACCGTCTATCCTGAAGGTAACCAACGCCATACGGCCATCGCTCAGGATGACAAGAAGCTCCTCGGCTGACAAGACGTCGATGGTACATTCCTCGAGCCGAAGGTTCAGGTCGGACTGGTCAGACAGGCCAAAGGAGGTGCATTGTTTTGTGAGGGGGTTGACAGCTACACCGTTCGGCTTGCCCGACTGGTCGATGTGGATCAGCTCATTCGCTCCCACGAGTAAAGCACCGCCGACGGGGGCTGGCAAAGGCTGAACGCGGAAAAGATCCTGCGGGAGACCAGGGACTGACAGGATGGTTGTCGAAGCCCGCTGCTGCAGATCTAGGGTAAAGACCATGTATGCCAAGTGATCTTTCCGGCCAAGGGAGTTGGAGGCGTTGACAGTCGAGGCGAGAATGCCAAAGGTGGGCTCTCGGTACTCATGCAGGAAGGCCAGATGCACAGGATGGAGGAGACTTGGATCAAGATTGGAGAGTCGGAGGACAAATGATGGTGAATAGGGTGTCTCTTTTATGCTGCTACCTCCATTTACAACGGCGGCTTCTTGCTTGACAGGTCGAGGGCCATCCAGATCCTCGTCCCAGTCATCATCCATATCAATGTCCTCATCCGCCTGCTTGAAGGGCAGGATGGCCAAATTCATGCCGCCAAACTTGAGCGCCGCGCATCTACTTCCCGGGTCTGCCGCAAGAAAATTGGTGAAGTTGGATAGAGGTGGCGCCCATGGGCTTCCCTGCAGCTCGTCTTGTTCGTAATAGTGGATAGACACGGTCGACAGATCATGGCGTTCGGCGTCCCACTCTACCAGACTGAGCCTCGCGTCTTTGAAGGCCACGAGCAGTGCATCACCGCCTGACCTCAGGTTTTGCGACTTTATCTTTGCTAGCCCCGTGATGGTTCCAGACAGTGAAATCTCTGAAACGAGCACCAGCTTTGTGTTGTTGGTGCGATCCGTCTTGAACGCAAGACTGTCCCCTCCCAGAAACGATGCCTCAAGCCCATCGTCGTCATTCGCTAACCGGCTTTCGTATCGGCCCGCGTTTCGTGTCCTAGCACCGCTGCCCTGCTGAGAAGCATCAATCTCGGTCGATACGATCTTTGTTCTGAATATCTGGAGAAGAGACGACTTTGCGACCACGAGGTTCGTGCCCTGGCCTGGAATTAGTTGGAGTGTGAGGGAGTGGGTGACAGCCGTCGGCGGCGTTAGCTCTGTGTAGCACTGCATGCTGTGGCAGCCAAGCACATATCTCTATTCCGTAAATAGACAAGAAAACACGATGCGCAAAAACAATCGTTGACTTTGAATATGGTGGTGGTGGTTTGAAGAGGACGAACCAAACCGCAACTCGAGGGCTGTCGCGAAGCTCGAAGGAAGCTCCCGTGCGTGGTGTTGATTGGTCCAAATAAATTTCATGGGCCAGAACGCCAGAACCCCGAACTGCGTGCTGAACGTGTGGGAAAAGTCTTGGCACAACGTCGCTAGCAGGACTTGGCAGGTTCCACAGGAGCTCCCTTCGCTGCGGCATTGCGTCACAGATTAAGTGATGAACTGAAGGGCCCCCCCAGAGTGGAACACTTCACGTTCCTACCCCTTGCAACAGTTCCTCTCAAACACCACATCTGCTTCGCTGGGACGACTTTCAGTGTACTGATTGATACAGATTATCTAAGACACTGATCGTCTTCTACCATTCTTCAAAAAGAACCACGTATATCTGGACCTCTCCAATCCGCAAGCCGCCAACATGTTGGCATCAGCTGGCTTGCTCCAGACCAGTCTTATTTGGGTGGCCTACGCCGTCGCGGTCGCCTTGGTGCTCCTCGTCGCCATTATCACAACATTCACCTGGCAATCCCCGCATGAGCGATCTGTTACCGTGAGCATCGTCGCGATTGTCAGTCTCACCTCGCTTCTAGCAACCGTCTTCCTCCTGCCCGTTGACATTGCCCTTGTCTCGTCCACAGCCTCAGCACACCTCGGTGCTAAAAAGGACTGGGCAACGCCCGAGAGAATCGATGGAATACTCTTGACCTTGAAGGTCGTTTACTACACCCTCTACAGCTTCGATGCGTTGCTATGTCTGATCGTCATCCCATTCGCCTATTTCTGGTACGAGGAATATGATGAGGTTGAAGAGGAGGAGGGAACCAGTGGTGCTGGCGCCCGGTTCTGGAAGGCGGCGAAGTATACGCTTGGATTCGTGTTTTTGGTCTTGATTCTGTTCCTTCTCGGTTTCTTCGTCCCTGCTGCGGGTAGTGGGAACGGCAAGCACCTTGATCTGGACTACTTCAAGCGTCTGCTCGCTGCCAACAAGGGAGAGAAGGCTTTGACATTCGGGGTCGGCCTGCTCATCACGCTGGGCACGTTTCTCTACACTCTCTATACCGGTGCTGGACTGGCTCTTCTTCCGGTCTCTCTTATCAAGTCTGCCCCGTCCATCTCCGCTCCTCAGCTTTCCGCGACGATCGCGACCGACTTGGAACATAACCGAGAGCTCCAGAGACAAATCGAAATGCGCAATGCTGGCCGTCCGGATGGCATGTCTCAGAAGGACAGGAGGGAGCTGGACGCCTTGCTACGTGAGGAGCGCACTCTCGTGAGAAGGGAAAGACTTGCGGCCGAAACCCGTGGTGACGGCCGAAGTGGTGTCTTCCGCGCCTGGACCAAGATTCAAGCTTTCTTCCGTCCTCTCAAGCTCCTGGGCGGTATCTTGCTACTGCTGCTCTCGATCTTGGTCTGGGCCTCCATGCTCATCACTGGCATCGACAAGGCGGCCAACTCTATCTGCAAAGAACACTGCGGCTACATCCTCGGTCACATCAACGTCTTCCAACCGGTCAACTGGATCTTTGTCCAGTCTGCCAAGGCTTTCCCCGTTGACTACATCCTGATGGCTCTGTTGGTTTTGTTTTTCTTCGGCAGCTCAATCACTGGTATCGCCACCATTGGCATCAGGTTCTTGTGGGTGAGAGTCTTTCAAATCAAAAAGGGAAGAACATCACCCCAAGCACTACTCATCGCAACAGTGATGCTCGCGTTGATTATCCTGGCTATCAATTATGCTATTGCCATGATTGTCGCCCCTCAGTACGCCATCTACGGCACGCAAACCTTTTGCGTCAACGCACCTCGCCACCCAGGAGAACAGCCCGACTGCCGTGAACACAGGGACATGGTCAGGCCTTGCTCAGAAGTCTTTTCCGAGCCAGCAGCGAAAGATGTCTGCACGCCCACGGTGATGAGCACCTTCCTCAACAGAGTGACGATCAACTGGCCCGTGTTTGGGGCGATTGATTTCTGGGCGCAGTTTGCCTTTTTGGGCGTGTTTATGGTGGTGTTTGTGACGAGTTTGTTCAGGACGCCGAGGTTGAACTTGAGCGAGTTGGATGAGGAGGCCGAGGTGGATGAGGAGGAGGGCCTGTTGGCCAGCACGGGGAGGAGGTTTGGTGCTACTTGGGGGGATATCACTGGAAGGACGAAGAACAGGAATGGGTATGGGACTGGGGGTGGGGAGGGGTCGAATGGGAGGGGTTGAGGGGGTTGCCTAGTTGATGGTGTTGGGTTGTACTTTCTTGACTTGTGTTATTTTCGATGACAGGGCAGATTGTGATGCTAAAAGAACTGTCACTTTTTCTTGGTTTGCGTTTTTCAGTTTTCTCAGGGTTGGGTGGGATTCTATGGGATCAGGTATGACGGGCAGGATGACGGAGTTTCATATCATAGGGTATAATTGGGCATTTTACTACTTTTCCATGCAAGGGCGAAGCTCTGGGGGGTAACATAAAACCTCCAAGGCTGGATTGGTGTGTGATGGGCAGAAGCGCTCGGGTTTTCTAATGTGTATTCTTGTGTAACCTGGCATTTTGAGCAATTCAATTTCTTTCGCTCACCTATCGTGGTCTTGAGTTGGGTATTATGTTTTGTGTCACAAGGTAAGGTATATATTTGCTGCAATGCCTCCCAAGTAATGCGGTTTGTCGACTATCACTTTCCGGGGTAAGTCGTCCATGTTCAGAAGTATATCGAACATATTTCAAGGCTTGTGAGTTGGCTCTTTCGGAGGCCTCACAGGTATGTCCCGAGCCTTCTACAGAGACGGGCAAGATGTAATGAGCAGCTCACGATGCCCAACCCCAATGGAGGTACTGCAACAAGTCACCAGCGGCTATGGTGTAGTGGTCAGCATTAATGCCTTCCAAGCATTAGAGTCGGGTTCGATTCCCGATGGCCGCAACTGAATATGGACATTTGGTTCTCAGTGTCAACATATCTGTTAGGTCCTTCTATTTCATTCTTGCACTCTTTCCCCTCTCTCATCTCGAGCTACCTAGCTATTATGGCTGGCCCTTTCAACGGTAATTTCCTTTCATGTTTAGTTGGTGGGCATTGAAAACGTTCCGATACCTCACATTTCAGACGGTGCAACTAGTAACAGTAGGAACAGTAACTGAAAGAAGTCACTTCTTGTGAGATTTGCTGTGTGAGATGCTATGTGTGTTATCTAATTGAAACTCTTTATCAAACACAAAACCCAAGTTCTAAACCCGCTATATCAAACAACATCTAACCCTAATACCAACTCACTCAACACCCCGTCCCCTCCCCCCCTTCTTCCACTTCACCCACTGATGCCCCCTCTCGTCATATCCCGCCCTCGGTCCCACATGCATCTCCCTCCAGCACCGATCACAGTACAAATCATCATCACACCCTACACACTTGATCGTCCCGTCATCAAGACAAACCACACACCAAGTCTTGGCGTCTTCGTCGCTGTACTTTTCCTCCCTGCCACCCAGGGGCGGTTTCTTGGTGGGAGTTGACCGCTCCCGCTCCTCTGGTGAGAAAGTCGGGGCGGCGGGTAGGCCGAAGGGGTCTACTGGTCCTATTCCTCTGAGGGCGGCAAGTCGCGAGGAGATTTCATCTTCAAAGGGGTCGGGGGCTGGGTCTTGGAGGGCTGTGGGGACGGTTGGGAGGTTGAGGGTGTTGTCGGTGTTGTTGGGTTGGGTGTTCCCGCTGTCTTCCGGTTCCGTTGGGTTGGGTGAGAGGGTTAGTTCATCTTGGGTTTGAGACAGTATCTTATCAACGGCGGCGGTCATTTGCTCGCCGTCGGAGTTGTCGTCTTCATCATCATCATCATCATCTTTCTCGTTGCCAGAGCTCGGCGGCACCGCCTTTGCGAGCTCATCCAACAATTCGGAGACTCTCTGGTCTTCGGTTTTCGTATCAGTACCCGTCTCAAGGGGGCCGTCGGTGAGGTTGAAGTCCTCCCCCCCACCGAGATCTTCTAACAGAGCCTGAACAGCATCATCATCGACATCCTCGGGTCCTCCTCCAACAAAGTAAGAGGGTTTTGCCCGAGATATGCCAGCATTTTCCGAATTTGGAATTGCTGTGCGCGAAGGCAGTGAAGAAGGCGTAGATGGCAGACTCTTTACGAGCTGCTCTTTCGGGTCTCGGTCGCTGCTGATCCGTGGTGTGGCCGGGGGCTGTGCCGAATGTGCTTGCTCCAACGGTGTTGGTGGTTTGTCTCCACTAGCATTGCCCGAAGAGCCTAATACAGGGCCGTCTTTAGGACTCTGGTCCTCGGGACGGGACATATTGGGCCCGGTATTACCCTGCCGGAGCTGTCGGAGGCGCTCAGCGAGAGCATCTTCTCTGGATAGTGGCTGATTCTGGGGCGGCACAGTGGTGGGAAAGGAAGCGGTGCTTTCAACATGTCACATTTTAGCACATGTGTACTACGGGGTTGGAGAGAGTGTGCACAACTCATTACTTCGGGGTGTGATCAAGTGTAACACTTGACGTTTTGAGAGCGTTGAGACGGTCCAGTAGTGATTTGTCATTTGGGCGAGGGGATGACATGTTGGATCGAGACAGCCTCGGATGAGATAGTATTCAGAGTCGATGAAAGAGGGAGCCGATTAGATAGTGCGGTGGTCAGCGATGCTTGAAACACCTAACATCCGATGTCGAGGAGAGATGTCAGTGATTGGGATCGCTGATGAGCGGAATTTCAGGGTCCAAGGGGCGAGGCAGTTGGCAAGGCAGAGGAAGGTATGAAGCGGATCGGAATGCGCCTACCAATCAGATATTCCACTGTTCTTATTGGCAAACTTGAGAATTGGAGCACCTATGAACCACTCGGTTGGTTTCTCTCATGACCTCACTCCTATTGACCCGCTTACAAGCAAATAGTGAGCGACCAGCGTAGCAATATGTAATCGGTGAGCGAAGAATGGTACCCCTCTGCATGCACTCAGCCACCCAGCATTCTGTGCTGGTTCTGGCTCACAAGTGCTCTGCACCACTATTTCCCCGCACGTGGTGCTAGAAAATTGATACCCAGCAAAATTACAGGGGGAGTCTCGGACGTCATAGCGCTGTTGAACAAGATCCAGCGGAATGCCGACGACAACTTTGAACCCGAATCCGAGTTGGACACACCCTTTTGCCCCTTTCAACAATGACCCGGTCAGCCACTTCATCTCTCTTGGTTGGATTCAAAGAGCAAATGGACGCAAATTCGCTTTCAAGAGCCCGGCAGATGACATGGCTTGTACTATAAGTCTTTGTGGCGTCGTGCGGCAAGCCACAATTCTTGCTATCCCAAATCGAAGAATCTCATCTTATCTTTTTGGAATTCACCAAAAAAGCGCCTTGTCAGCTCGAAGGCTCTTGGTCGGCAACAAGGCCTAGGGACACTCCTGATTGGTTCCAACGAGCAGGAACAAGCATCATGGGGCCCCATGAACAGGACCCTCCGCCACCCATGGGTCTTGGCACACGCAAAAGAGAGCACCTGCAGCCAAAACCCGCGCCGCCTGCTTTTTGTGGCTCTGTCATGTCATGCTCTGTGAAACATTCTACAGGGGAACATATAAGGTATCAGGCCTGCATGTCACGTTTGCGCAGTTAACCAACTTTTAAAAAAGCTCGTCATCTATATCAGCCATATCTGCAAGTAGACTTGACACCTGCAAGCTAGACGTCGCCTCGCAATCTCATTCGCATTTGGAAGAACTACTTTACTAGCTACACGTCAATTCACCCACACGCACGCATCACACACACCTACTATGAAGGTTTCCACGTTTTTGTCGGCGCTCCTCGTCGCCGACGCGACAGTACACGGTCTTGTGTCACCACCAATTGGGGAGATTGCACAGCATGAGCCAGTACGACACAGCGAGCGCGACACGCATTCTCATGATGATAGCGAACTCTGGAAGCGGAGAGGCGGAGGCGGTGGAGGTGGTCGCGGCGGCGGCGGCGGCGGCGGCGGCGGTGGCGGCGGTGGCGGTTCTTCTGGTACCTCGGGCTCGGGCTCTACCGGCGGCGGCGGCAGTTCTGGGTAAGTTAGATGTTGTTTTGATATTTTTCTTAACATACCGTGAATGAATGGCCTGATAGTGTTGGGCTCGGTTTTGGGTGAGGATCCAGAATCAGGAAACCTTCATCCGCGAAATCTACTCCTCCGTCGACGCAAGCCTCCTGGTCAAATGTCTGGTCTTGGCCAACCTGGACCTGGGGAGCTGGATCTTCGTCGTCGACGTCGGGATCGGATAGGGCGACATTTCCGTACCGAAGTCCTGCGTCCACTACTGGGGTTCCTCATCATTGTAGCGTCTCTCATTCTTGGATTCCTTCGGCTCGACTAACACACCACAAAATAGGACAAGAGGCTCTCCTGGCTTCAACTCGGGCGGCCGGACCTCAACCGGAACCGGCCCAGCACCCGCATATGGCGGTGGCGCATATTACGGCGGTGGTGCCGCAGTGCCTTATAGGGCTGGTAGACCTTCGCCCGCCCGCGGCGTTGCCCCCCTCTTCTTTGGAGCTGCTTTCCTCGCCTTCTGGCCTGGCCTCTGGCTGACCAGCGCTTACTTGTACCGCCGTCCCGAGGGCTTCACTTTCTACAACATCACCACCGACCGGAGAGAGACCAAGCCTGTGATTTGCGCCTGCGCCGAGGACAGCGTCTGCGGCTGTGACGACAATGACGACGAGCAGTACATGAAGGACTTGATCGGCAATGGAAGCTACGCGGCCCTCGACAAGTCTGTGATTGACGTCGCCAATGTCAACGGAACCAGCACGATTCTGATCAACGGTACTCTTCCGGATGGCACCACTGCTCCCGGCGGCACCGACGCTCCTGGCTCTGCTGCTGGTGATGGCCTGCGTGCTCTTTTGGAGAATGCTGGGTGGTGGCCAGTCGTTGCTACTGTTGCTGCTGTTGTCTTCACTGCTTAAAACGTTGTTTTCGCGCGGATACCTAGATTTCGTTCACTTGTGTTTTTGTACCATTTTTTGTAAGGGAACGAATGGGCACATGTAAAAAAAAGGGACAACAAACATAACGTTCGCTTCTCTGTTGAATATGGCTTTTTCAGGGCGTTTATATGGGTTTATTCCGATACCCCAGGGGGAAGAGAAATAAGGGCTTCATTCGATGCATATATGCGTAATGATAGATACGATAATTATATATATACCACGCTCACTTTTTACACCATAATCATATGTGGCTTAACTGTTGATAGATACCAGATATGGACAACAACGGTATCGGTTCATCGCCGACGCACAACGCATTCCATTCCTGACTCTACCACCAGACAATTACCGCCCAGCACTTGAAGATTTTGTCACATCCTTTCAGATATCAATACCGACAGTTGAATACTCCGACATGAAAAAGTTCGCTCACACAGGCTTATTACTCAATTTTACAGGTTCATCTTTGTTCTTGTCGCAAAACTAAACTTTCATATCACTCATTTCCGCCTCTTTCCCAAACCCCGCCGTGCTCAAAGTGTCTGACCCAGAGCGCCTTGCAATGGAAATACACATAGGCAAAGAAGTAAAAAGTAGGCAGTTCATCAAGGTTTTCTAAGGTGGTGAAATTAAAAATAAAAAAAAAAGCCGTAAAACAAAGGGTATCTGACAAACAACGAGGAATTATGTAGTTGAATAAATGGTAGTAGTAGGTAGGGTGGTAGATATGCGCAAATTGTGGGTTGGTTCTCTGTGGTAGAGACTGACGGCGCCTCGAGTGTTGAGTTGATGAAAAGGCGGCTTCGCTCGATTCAGGGGTATTGAATCCGAGGTTCTTCTGAACAAAGTGATGTTTATGCGACGCAGCCACAAGCAAAATCCTTTTCGGCCGACACACACCTGGCCGCGACCTGGTTTTGTAACCGGGATCCCAATCTCCCCGTCCTCGGTATGACCAACGAGGGGGCTGCCCCCATTATACCACAATGGAAACATTCTTCCTCGTGTCGGCATCCTCTAGCTGACACCCGAAGACAAGCCGGTATAGATCCCTCAAAAAGTTATACTGGCCTGATCTGATCATCATCCACCCGACGCTCTTGGCCACTTCCACAGCGTTGAACCGCTTCCCACGGGCGGGTAATGTAGCCGGAGAGCGGAATGATGCGTCTGCTAACACGAGATTCTTGTAATTCTGCAGCAAAGAGACTTGGTTGGGCAGCCCACCAAAGGAGTGCTGAGGGAGGTCGTTGACGAATGATTGTAGAGCGGATGGCGCATCTGCCCCCGGTGCACTGCGGTCAAAACCTATGTTGAGTGCCGCCTTCACGACGAGGGCTTTGATGCGGGTGATGTTGACATCTTCTATCGTCGTCGCTGTGGTGGCCGTACTGGACGTGTTTTGGCTGTAACCAGACAGGTTCGAGGCATTGCTCGACCAACGCCCCCCACGATCGCTGCGAGAGTCCGACGTCCCAAGCACAAGAATGTTGGGCATCTGTGGGCTGGCGTCGGGTGAGATTGGTGTATCTTCAAATTCAGTCACTGGAGTTTCGGGTACGACGGGTCGTGCGCGAGGTCGCTCAAGTTCACCCAGGCTCCGCAAACTCTCCCGTTTCGAGCGTAGGGAGGCACGGCTTCCGGCATTGGAGCGCTCGACTTCAGATTGGTGACTGCTCATTTGCAGGCCAAAAGTTGGGTTGGCCGCGAAAAAGTTGACCTGGTTTGGTCTCGGTGTACCGCGATCTGGTCGAACCTGTGTCCAGCCCTCACGGAATATGTCGCACAGCTCCCAACAAGCCTGGACGGCTGAGCCAAGGAGTTCTTCGTCGGGGGCCTTTCCGTCTCTTCGGTTTTGCCGAAGGCTGAAGAGCATCTCAGCCAGCGCCCAGCATGCCCGTAACAACGAGTCAGTTTCTTCGGCCAAGTCGTTGCGTTGCTTCATCAGTCGGTGACACAGGGTGATGTAGAAATCCAGTGTTCGCTCCCGGAAGGCTTCAGGGAGCGTTCGGCTGTCCTGAGCGCTGTATAAACTGTTTCATCTTGTTAGACATGATATCCCCGTCACCAACAAAAGGAAACGTACTGATTGTTGAGCTCAAAGCTGACCCTCAGGATCGAGTCCGCCGTCTCATTGGTTCTTTGCCTCACATCAAAGAGTGACTGACAAAAGTCCCGACATAGATCTAGATTGGTCCGCACTCCAAATGACTCTGAGACGTCGTCTCGGCTGTGATATAATCGTTTGCAGAGCTTCCAGCAGCATTTCCATGCCCTTTCGTGGGCATCAGGAGTGCCAGAGCTGTGGAAGACTTGCTTTCGGTGAATCGAACTGAGATTGGCGAGAGTATTGCATAATGTCCAGCACTCTTCAAGGGCCGCTTTAAGTGCTTTCACTTCGGTATCTTGGCCTCGTGTGGGATTGGCGAATTCGTCCGCGTCTTCAAACTCCTCGTCCCCGTCATTCTCAATGATTTCGGGTATCACTGCACAACGAATTAGCATCGAATTTGCCAGTGGTGTCTGTTTGTCCACTCTTACATTCAAGGCTGCTAGCAGTGCTGGATCGTGTTTTTGTAGATTCATTGGCGTAGACATCTTCCAATTTCTGGGCCTGAGGTGTCGGAGCATCAAGATTGAATGACACGGGTCGTACTCTGGTGTTAACCATAGGGGGCGACTGGTTTAGCGAATGCCTTGTCTTTGTACAGAGTTAGCACCATGTTTAGACTGCCCTCACTCAACAGGACACCTTACTACTACAGTTGACGGTTCGCTAGGCGGTGGACTGGCACCGCTACTGACTATACTCGCACCGCTCACAGAGTTCGAAACACTTGATCTCGAGGTAGTATCACCGGACTTCTGGCAAAATCCAACGTCAGCTTGGGTCATCCTATCATCCATTTGCCTTGAGCCTTCATACCCAGTCTTGAAAATTTGGGGGCGCGTGTATCACCGAGACGACCTCTTCACTTCCGGATTTTCGTACATGATCCGGAATGTTCGTTTTCAGCATCAACAACTGGCAACCATTAGTTATTATGACCGGCACGTTATCATACAAAAGGCATAGACAAGGTCCACAAACCGAATTGCGCCCAAACCCGGTCGCTTCTTCAGTCTCTTCCACCTCTTCGTCCTCAATTTCCGTAGTCTCGGTTCCGTTCGAAGTCACAGGTGAAGGGCCAACAATATCGCTGCTCGGGCTCATAAGATGCGCCGAGCTTGGTCTCGTAAAAGAATTTGGACGAAGGGCTTGGGAGTCAGGGCCGGACGAGGAGCTGGGAAAAGATAAATGTCAACCAACAGGGTTCACCAATTCGGGGTTAGCTGGGAAGGTATATCATACGCCATATATTGGGACGTCAGCGCAGGGGACTCTCGTCCAGAGGAGAGTGCCATTTCGGCGTATGAAGGGTATATCGACCTGATGCTTCCCGTTGATGTCCTCAGGGGAGCTTCAAGAGCCATTGCAGCCACTTCCGACCCAATGCGCCGTAGTGAGCCGAGGTGTAGATCTCGCTAACCCAGTCAACGGCCAGGCCAGCAGTTATCAGTCGTTGGTTAAAGGGTTTGCCCCAACACCGAGACGGCAAGACAAGCAGTAGGCAGCACAGCACGACTGCGCTTAGGAAGCAAAATATCGGAGAACCTGTGCGCGGTTGTTGGCAGATGCTGTGTCGACAATTAGGCGCGCAAGTAGGTATCGGGATACAGCATTGCACGATGCGCCGGGAGCTGAGCTGAGGTATCTCTGGTGGGAAGAGGGCGTTCCTTAAGGAAGAAGGATGCTTGGGGGTGGCCAAGGTCCCGAGCACCAAAGGCAAGCCACCGTGGGTGTTTCCTTGCAGCACGATGGATCACCGGCGTAGGGCTTCAGCCTGATTGGGACTGAAGGGGAGGCCGATGCGGGCTTACGGGCTGTCTTCTTGCTGCGGGGAACAACACACCAGATACCACGACAACCAACACGCCGACCAGGACGCAGCAGGTAGTGCAGCTTCTAGACAAGCTTGGGAAGGATGGTGATAGCTTGGAAGTGTCCGCGTGGGGAGCCGTAGAGCTGTCAGCCAGTGGTTCATTCAAAGGACATCCGGTAGTGGTCAGTGGCAGAGGGGAGGAGAGTGTGCAGTGCGGTTAGAAGGCAGCACTCTGGCTGGGGCAGAGACCAAGAGAGGCGTGTCGTGCTGCGGGAAGCCAGGGTCTGGGAAGGGCGTCTTGCCCAACAGGGGATAGACCAAACCGCCAACGGACCTGCAGGTGCTGGCTCCTGCTGCACAGTAACAATTCGAATCCTACGGCCAAGGGTTTCTATCTGTCGACCTGGATGTTGTATTGCTCGCCCAAATTGCTCTTTGCACATGACGGTGATGGCCTGTCTGTTGGAGGCGCACTAAGAGTGATTACATGGCGAAGGCGAGATTGAACCGGCCTGGTGTAGGCCATCCTCTCCCCTCTCGATATTTCTGGATAAGGCTGACAATACTGATGTCAAAAAAGTTCCCATCCCGCACACACCCAATGCGCGTCTTTTGTCTCGGGCCAGTCAGATGATGGTGACGGCGCCCCTCACTGCCGATAAACTGCATGGCGATGAAGTCGGCGCTTAAAACGTCGTTAGGCTCGCGTTCCCAGCAAGTCAGGGGGCACCATTCTCGACCCCCCCTGCTCCAAACTTCTCGGGATGAGGGGCAGCTCTCTTGGCCAATAGGATTGCCGTTGGATTCCCTAGATCACCACTTGTTCCCAGCCAGCTGGGAGTGCTTTGGACGAGCTTCACTTGTTTCGTTTGGCTTTGGTGATCACGGCCAATGGCAGTTTGGCACGCAAGCACAGACGAGATCTGTATACGGGTGGTTGCTGATGTCCCTTGGTACCACATGGTTCAGGTAGGACAAAGCCGCGCTCGACAAACATCATCGAGTATCACTGCAAGCACCACCCTTCCGTGATGGAGGGTGTTATGTTGAACCGAAAGGTGACAAGTGTACACCTAACCTGATACTCGGTCATATCGGCATTGATTTTGCAAATGAGTGAGAGGATGGATCTGCGGGGGCCATGAAACTTCTCGTCCGCATAGGCACAGTGTGCTGTTACCTTGACTTGTTATCCGGACGGCCGAGAAAAAGGCAGGCCTGTTCCATGGGTACAAAACTTAGAGACGGCACTGAAGCATCGTCTCTCAGTAGAGGCGGTGAATCAATCTCGGCAGAGGAAAGTGTGATGAAGCTCTGCAAAGGCATGATGGCGTTGGAATTGAGATTCTGATCTGGGCTGCAGCATGGCCACCCACACAAGGACAACAGGAAGAACACCACCACGGGCAGCAGGGGCCGGACCGTGTGTGGCGGTCAAGCGATTCCGACTGTTTGGATCCTGATGGTTGGTTTTGGCGCTAGTGTGGGATCAATGAATGCGCGCCTCTCATAGGTTGTAGAAGTTGTAAGTGTGCTGTGTTTTGTGAGGGACTTTGAGTGCTGGCAGCAATGGTAAGATACCCTACTCATGACAGTACACGAGGTCTGCCAAATGTGGCTAACATTAACTTCTCTCTTTAGATCCTTCATCTCCACCAACAGCCTCCGCGCTTAGGATCACTTTCCCTTCATGGATTCTGCAGAGTGATTGAGACAAGAGAGGAAACTATATTCCTTTGACCCACAAGCCTGCAGAACAACCGCGAGTAGACGCGGCAACGGGCGCTTAGACGCCACGACGACGCCTTCGGACGAGATGCTATGGTTGCACAGGAGGTTCTGGTCGTTGTCGTGTAATGCACGCGTCGGTCTGTAGGAAGCAGAAATGGAAGGCTTGCTCGGGTCCACGACCTCTTCTCTGTTGGTGGAGGGGTCTGTTGCAGTTCGGGAAGAGGAACCAACAGCATGAGCACCTCTTGCTGACCGAGATTATCTCACAAATCTGGTATGGGTTGCATAGACCGGGGTAAAGTGGTACATACTGCATTTTCTAGAAGAAGGACAGCGCGGGAAGGATGAGGCACGGGTGAACCTTCCTAGTTGCCCAGCGCTGTGTCCGAGAAGGCTGCGGTGAAATGATAAAAGCTCTTAGCTTAACAAGTTCGTTGGTGGGATAGAAGGGCTGCTAATATCCAACCGAGTCTCATCTCGAAGTGAGGATGGGAAGTGGATTCCCGTCATCAAGGATGGGTGATGTGCCATGAAGAACTGTATTCCCAAAGTAAGTGTGTAAGTATGTCTCTGGAACAAAGGCAGAGCTTCTAGTCCGACATAACGACATGCGATCTGCTGGTGGCCATCGCACGGCAAATACAATTGACAGTATGTCTGCTCTATTCCCTTAGTTGAGCGTCGGCCAAGTCCATGTGCGTGAAACTGTCGTCCGCTTTTACCATTCTTCACCAAACATTTCTCGAGGTTTTCTGCCGAAACATTTTAAAAGCATGCTGCCGCCGCCCTCGCGCATCCAAAGCAAGTCAACCCTGACGCCTCATCCCCATAAAAACAATCTTTTTCCCGCCCCAAAATAAAATGGTTGAGACCAATATGCCCCTGCTGCCTGTATAACCAACCCATAACGCCGGACGAAAATGCATCTAAACGGGTGTTGTCTATTATTCCATGTGACCAGGGTTGGCCATGCTGAGCTTCTTGCTGTTGCGGCCATCGGGAGTGTACCTAGAGCGAGGGTGTCAGCCAAATCCAGTCAGAAAAGTGTGCCCGAACAAAATTCGTACTTCAGAAGCTTCTCGATCAAGTCAACGTGGGTCATGACCATGCGACGGCAGCAGTAGCGCTTGCAGCCGAGCTCATCAAGGGCCTCTCCATCAGCGAGCCCTCTGTCCTCGATCAAGACAACGAACTTTTCCCAAAGGTCACCCACGACCTTGCCACATGAGAAGCAGCGAACCGGAATAATCATTTTGTCGAGAGTGTAGATAGATGCGC
Organism: Podospora pseudocomata; assembly: GCF_035222375.1. Lineage (NCBI taxonomy): Eukaryota > Fungi > Ascomycota > Sordariomycetes > Sordariales > Podosporaceae > Podospora > Podospora pseudocomata. Next base: position 916,019 of record NW_026946364.1, on the reverse strand, counting down.
GTCGAGCTTGGGTGGAGTCTAATGTGAAAGGGTGTTCCGGAAGATGTTTCTGAAGCCGGAGAAGTTGATGTATTGGGAGCCCTGGGTTTTGCGGTGGGAGATGCCGGCAGAAAAGTGTCGGTCAGTGATGACTGGGCAGAAAGTGGATGGATGCGCTGAAGTTGTCGCGACGCCTGCCGAGACCTCTGAAAGTTGCCGCAAATCTTTGTCTCAGGGACAGGGATTGGCTCGTGCTTATCGCCGATAAGCAACCGGCCCCACTGTAACTTTTTTTGCGACTCCGCCAAAATTTCTTCCGCTTAGTCGCAATTGGCGACTGGACTGGGCGTGCGAAGCTTGGGCTGTTTGATTCCATTCTCGACATTACAGCATTGATTTCTCGCCGAGATCCCCCAGAAAAGGTCAGACGTCAGTTGCTGCTCTTTCACACGATGCCGTCAAAAACAGATACCAACGGCGACAGCGCCTCGTTGAAAAAGCGGAAACGTGAACCAAAAGACGACTCGGCACAAGCGCAGCAGAAGAAGCACCGTCGCAAAACAGAACAGGAGAAGGCAGATGCGTTGAACGGGGAAGGAGCCAACCAAACAAGCCACACAGACGACACAAGCCTTCAGCCGATAAATGGACATTCAGGCTTGCCAGGTGTATCGTCACAGTCACAGTGGAAGGTCCAACCCCCAATGGGCGGCCGGATGCTCAACATTGATCCCATCTTTTCCCCAGACGAGAAGTAAGAATGCCAGGAGGGGGACAGCTACTCACAGATTCCATCCTGACTGACATACCTAGGTTTCTCATAATAACCTACAATACTTCGATCCAAGTATTTTCCACCGAAAGCTCCCTGCCGATCCGCCGTATCCCTATCCCATTGACAGAGACAGACAGCGAAAATGCGACCACGCCAGCCCATATCGTGGCCACATCGCTGTCCAAGACTCAGGGAGCCTACATTTGGGTTGCCTGCTCTGATGGCCGTATCTGGAACATCAATTGGAGATTAGGCACTGGATCTGACACCCCATTCACCATCACTTCCAGCAACCTTGTCGATATGTCTGTCGATGCGATTGACCTTCCCAATTCCAAAATCGATGTGCTTCTCGTCCTTCAGAACACTACTCCTACCTCTGCGCAAATCGTCGCCCATACGAGGGAGAGCCTGTTAGAAGGGAAAGGGGAGGGGTTGCTTCTTCACAGTTTCGATCAAAGTCCTCAGATGCTTCGGTTCGCTGCTAGTGGGAGGCTGATTGTTGCCGCTGCGAAAACAACTTTGCACATTGGCTACTTCAAGGCGAGCAAGGTCGCTTCCATCGACACGCTAAAATTCGACTTCCACTCTTTCGACCTTCCCGATATCATCAGCTGTCTGGATGTTCATCCTGTATTGAAGGACAAGAAACTCATCAGAGCTGATGTGGTCGTCGGTTGCGCTCGGGGTGCCATCTACTTGTACAATGATGTATTGTCTGGAATTGCAGAGCGCACCTTGCAGCCTACGAAGCTCCATTGGCATCGGAGAGCTGTTCATAGCGTTAAGTTGTCTAGAGATGGTAAGGACTGCATGTGCTCAGAACCGCTCGCAACATGCTAATCGATGTCAGGAAACTATCTCATCTCTGGTGGCGCCGAAACTGTCTTGGTTCTTTGGCAGATTGATGCCGGTCGGACGGAAACTCTTCCTCATCTGTCAGCAACCATCGAAAACATCACCATTTCGCCGCGCGGTGCATCGTACGCCGTCCATCTCGACGACAATTCCACCATGGTTCTTTCGACTGCTGAGATGAAGCCGACCATGTATGTTTCTGGCATCCAGTCTCTTGTGCTAGAAGAGACGCCTTCGAAGGAATCCTTGGTTCGTCGTGTCTGGCGGTCAGCCGATGAAATCTCGGCTCCCGTGGTGGCCACATCCAATCCGCGCAACCCTTCTCAGATGTTCCTGTGTGTTGGAAATGGGCAGCAGGCTACACAGGGAGCCGGGACAACTGTATCCGCTCCTCTTGTTCAGGTCTTCGACCTTGCTTCATTTCAGGGTGTGTCTAAGCACGCGATTGCACGCACCAGCTCTACAGAGGCCAATATCACAAGGGATGGCCAGCCAATTATGGAGCCAACGGCCACAAGTCTCTCCTTTTCTAAAGACGGGAAGTGGTTGGCGTCGATCGATGAGTGGCAACCCCCTGAAAGGGACACGGCCGCTTTCTTGACTGGGTCCAAGACTGTTGCCGAGGCTGCTCGGCAAAGGAAGGAGATCTACCTCAAGTTCTGGGAGGTTCATGAGGATAACTCACTTGAGCTGGTTACCAGGGTCAATGAGGCGCATCACACCGATCTTCCTCAAGCTATCTTCGATGTTGCCAGCGACCCAGTTTTCTCCAGGTTTGCGACCATTGGAAACGATGGTGTGGTACGGTTCTGGTCTACACAGTACCGCATCCGAGACGGTCTTGCGGTCAAAGGACATGATGGGGAACCACTTCGCAGCTGGCACTGCTCTCGCGCTGTCACGCTCCCTGTGCGTGAAAAGCAAGAAGACCTGGTTGAGGAGACCAGAAAAGTGTTCCGCAGTGGCGCGGTCGCCTACTCTGAAGACGGGTCGATCCTCTTTGCTGCCTACCGGGTCTCTACCGAGGGTCTTGTTGTTGCCATTGACACACAAACCGGTACGATTCGGGATGTTATCTCAGGTATCATCCGCGGAGAAGTCCGTAGCATCCAGAGTATGGGTTCGTGCTTGATCTTGCTATCCGAGGACATTGCCGTTTACGACACGGTGTCAGACGAGCTGCTGTACAGCTACAAGCTCAAGGATACTTCTCTCGCCGCCAAACGCCTTACCCAACTGGCCGTCAACCACCAGTCACGGACGTTCGCCCTGGCAGCACCTATCCCACACCCTCGGCAGGACAAGCTGAAGAAGGGCGCCAGATCTGAGCTGACGGTTTTCTCACTTGATGACCAGGAACCACAACTGGTGCAACAATTCCCTCATCTCATCACATCTGTATTGGCTGCTCCGGGGTCATCTGGTTTCGTGGTGGTTGATTCCGCGGCTCAGATCTGGGCTGTGACCGACGCTGTCGAGCAGCCACTGATCCTCAAGCCTATGGACCACATGACCATGGATGACACAGTTGAGACGCAACCTGTGCAGGATGCGTTGGTCTTGCAGGACGAAGAAGTCAGCGATGAAGAGATGGAGGATGTGGATCCGATGGAGGTGGATGACAACGATCATGCAGCTGTTGTAGCCCAACAGCACGTGGTCCAAGCCTTCAACGTCGCGCCCACATTCGCGCTCGCCCCTCTTGACGGCAGCTTCTCCCAACTGGCGGCGATGTGGTGCGCGAAGCCCACCTCCTCGGAGTGATTTCGACATTTCAGTCTACGAACAGGACGTCGAGGCACACACAAATGCCCCTCCAGAAACAGCTCGCGCCATTGGAGAGCAGATTTATCTAATCAAGAGATTGGAAAGGAAATAAGCAAAAGTGGCTTGGGCCCAGAGTTGTAGGCCATAATACGAAATCGGCATGGTTTTGTCCGGTAAGGACCCATCCGTAAGCGGGAGGGAAGGGCACAGTACGCCCGGCATTTGGACCAAGCCGGCCCGAACATGGAAGCTTCAAAGGAAGGGAATGGGTATGGGCGTGCCGTTGGAGAAAAGGGGGTAAACCCGGGCTTTGTGACCCGCACCCCGTGAGTAAATGCGGGGCTGGGTATGGAGCAGCTCCGATGTCGACCGATTACGCCATTTGAGGGTGATGGGAAACATGGCCTGACATCGGACAGATGCTAAGGAAGCTAGAGATATAAGTGTAGCTGCATATTGTATCCGATTGGATCATTAAGATACCCTCTTGAAACATTCATTCTGTAGGCCGGTGGTCTATTTATAAGCAGTCTACTTTTTCTTTCGCGTGTTTTCATTCTTGACTCTTTGTTTAAGACTTTTCCCTCTCAGACACGGAGATACAGGCGGCTCTCACATATCACTCCAATCCTCAGTGACGATCACAATGTCCTTTACATCCATCCCCATCCTCGACCTGGCTCAGGCCTCAGACCCAGCGACGAAACCGCAGTTCCTCGCCGAGCTGCGCCATGCCCTCATGGAAGTCGGGTTCTTGTATCTTAAAAACGTCGGCATCCCAGATGAGCTCTTCAAACAAGTCATCCGCGAGGGCAAAGCCTTTTTTGACATTCCCGAAGAAGAAAAGTCCGTTCCCCTTCTTCTCCCCTTTTATCCTTTCTCTCACATATAACTAACCAGGAGATATAAGACTCAAAATCGAAATGAAAAACGCCCCCTCCTTCCTGGGCTACTCCCGTCTCTCTGCCGAGATCACCGCCGGTGGGATCGACCACCGCGAGCAAATCGACTTGTCTACTGAGCACCCCCTCCCCGGCCCCGACGCCCCCTTATACGACAACCTCCTCGCGCCTAACCAGTGGCCCTCTTCATCCATCTTGCCCAACTTCCGGGAGACATTCACCGAGTACATGAACCGCATGGGGGAGATATCCATTTCCTTCACCTCCCTCATCGCCGAGGCCATCGACCTCCCTCCCGGCGCATTCAACAAGTACTTTGACGGCCCTGGCTTCGGCGGGAGACAAAACCAAACGCAGCAGCACAAGCTCAAGATTGTAAAGTATCCCGACGTGGGCACGTTGGGGAGCGGGAAGGGAAATCAAGGGGTTGGGCCGCACAAGGATAGTATGCTGAGTAGTTACTTGCTGCAGGCTAGTCAGCACAGGGGATTGCAGGTGCAGAATATGAGGGGGGAGTGGATTGATTGCCCTCCTATTGACGGGACGCTTGTCGTGGCGATAGGGCAGGGGCTGGAGGCGCTCACTCAGGGGGTTTGTGTGAGTACTACGCACAGGGTCTTGTCTCCGGAGGCGGGCAAAGGGGCGAGGTATAGCATTCCTTTCTTTCAGGGCGTGAGCGGGGACGCAGAGTTTGAGGATTTGGAGAATGTGGGGGTGGGACAGGTGAAGGAGGAGATTAAGGAACTGAGGAGGAGGGTGCTGGAGGAGAATGGGGGAAGGTTGGATGATGTTGAGTTTACGTTTAGGAAGGGAGGGGTGGCCAAGACGTTGGGGGAGGCGACGTTGAGGAACCGGGTCAAGAGCCATCAGGATGTGGGTGAGATTTGGTATCCGGACATTTTGGAGAGCGTGAGGGCTGAGCAGGCTGCATTGGCGAGGAAGAAGAGTCCCGTCGTGGAGGCGGTGCCCATTGTAGGCGAGGGGAAGGCTGTGGAGGCTCATTAAAGGACTGGTGCTTTTAGTTTGGAGTTTTTGGGTTCAAGGGAGTACAGCATAGCCTTGGTTTTCATCATGGAAGTTTTTTCACAGCAGTCTCATACCAATACGTGATCCATATCATGCCTCTGTTTCTTCTGGACGAGCTAGTGCCTATGGCCAGAAAACTTCCAGTCAGTCATGCCCATCCAGAACCAGGAGGATGCCCGTCAAAAAATCCAAACCATATCCCGAATATCAACCTCGTTACGCCAGTTCGCTGATGCCATCACGCCTGCTGCGTCGCCCATCATGCCCATACCCTACGCCTAGCTTTGTCCTGCCTGTCTGTTTGCCTAGCGCCGCCCGCTTCGCCATTTTTTTTGTTTGTTTTTATGCAATGTTGGTCATTGACCGTTCAGATAGTAGACATTTCCTACTCCTTGTATTCGGGGAAGCACTGCTCAAACGTGTGTTTCCCGGCGTGCTTGCCGCTGCTGGAGTGCTGCTCGAGCTGGGGCTTGCGGGAGGTCGAGAGGAAGGTCTGCTTGCAGATGTTGCAGATGATGTTCATGGCCTTCTCGTTCTGTTTATCAGGTATCACATCAGCAATCTGCTTCTTGTTGCCCACACCAGACACGGAGTACCTACGCTCTTGAGCTGAGAAGCGGCCTTGGGGGCAGCATCCTTTGCGTTGCGGGCACGCTTCTGCGCGGCCTTGGCTCCCTATATTGACTTTCTGTCAGTACCTTATTCCGCTGTGCCACGTAGTTTTGAAGGGCCGCGCCGGCCGGGCCCTTCACGGCCGAGCGGGCAAGAAACGGGGAAGAGGATCTGGGGGGGGAACGTTTTGGGGCACATGTCGGGGGACGGAGGGGATGCAAGAGGATCTGCACGTACGTTACCTCCACCCATTTTGTCGGTTTAGGTTTTGTTTACGGGTAAAAAATTGAGTGAGGAGTAAGGGTTGGTCCGTTATGGAAGTACGGTGAAGGCTATGAAGTCTGTATGTTTTTTTCTTCCTTTGCGGTCAGCGGGTAAAAGTGGCGCGAAGGTGAGAGAGAGTCTTTGGAATTCCAGTCAGCGGCTACAAGTCCCGCCGCCAATTTTTTGACTGGAGCCTGAGGTGGGCTCGTGGTCGAAGTGGGCTGGATTGATTGGGTGCACGGACCAGTCTGTCGTCTTGCAGCTGCCAACGGCCCAGTGACGGGCAACTATATTGATGATTATCAGCAGGGGTTTAAGTGCTTGGTACAGAAATGAAGGAAGACCCTGAGTGAGAGAGGGGCCTTCTGTGATGTTGCATATCTTTCCATGAGAGTGTGCTTTTATACTCGGCTTGAATGATCTCCTTCATCTTCGTCTTCGGAACCTTTTGAAACAGTTTCGGGATCTCGTTGGCGTATTTTGAAGCCTCCCGTTGTCATCATTTTTGGTGGTGTTTGATTACACCACTGACGCGCTTCTCATCGCGTCTCGTCAATCGACACCGGCACACCTTCCACATCTTCCAGAAACCCTCCCCTCGTCGGTTCCTGCATTGGTCTCGTTAATCTTGGGTTATCTCCCGCTTAGCCGCCGTTTCGCAAACCCGTATTAAGAAAAAACCAGCATCCCTCTCCCGGTGAAGCGCCATCATCATCCGACTCGGTGTCATTCTCACTCTCATCGCCATTGTGGGCCGAATCAGGAAAACGTTTCGTTCAACCTCATTGCTTGGGTCGTGTTCTTCAACTTTCTCACTCAGAAAAAAAAATCTCGGTTGATCTGGCCTTAACTCGGGCGTATTGCTGGTCTTCGCATCGACGAATACCGTATCAACGTATCAACGGCACGAGCTCCCGGACAGCGACCCGTCGGATTGAGCCTGGTGGATCTCGCGGATCGCGACCGTTGTTCCTGCGATACAACCCTGGCCCGGCATCAAGACCGCAATCTGTACCAAGAGCCGCAATGGGAAGCTCGACCATCCCGTCTGCGGATAATATAACCGACAGCGAATTTCATGAGTACCTTAGCAGATACCCGGCCTGTCTTGAGGCTATTTCCAAAAGCAAAGGCAGTATGTCTCTGACAAGACTATTCCGGTCAGAGTTGCACATGGACTAATACAGCATTGTAGCCAAAGAAGGCCAAAAGTCTCTTTCTGAGCTTGATGCCTATCGATATGGCGAAGCCCTTGAGCAGTTTGGCCAGGAAAAGCCCAGACAAATGACAATTGAAGATGTCAAATTGCTGGTCGAATGGAAGCTGTATGTGTTTTCTCGTCTCCAGACTTGTCGTCATCCAGTGTTTTGAACAATGCTACTGCAGTTGTGGGGATGGTGTTTCTTTGGTCTCATTTACTGTTACCGAGAGTTTGGTATCATCACAGTGGGACTGACTTAGGTGACAGTCGCCATGGGAAATTCAGACCCTCTCTCATGAAGCTCGTTTCATCAAACGATCCCAAGACTTTGAAAGAGACGATACGAAAGGCCGTAGCTCAGTACCACCAGGCCAAGAAGCAGTGGCCTCAGGCCCTGGATATTCTCACTCAGCTCAAGGGCATCGGGCCGGCCACCGCCTCGCTACTACTTGCTGTTCACGCTCCAGATAACATCATCTTTTTTGCCGATGAGGCCTTTTATTGGCTGGAGTATGATGGGTCCAAGGGACCCATCAAGTACAACAAGAATGAGTACTCCCAGTTGACTCTGAAAGCCCAGGCCTTGGCGAAGAGGCTTGGTGTGAGGGCCGTCGATATAGAAAAGGTGGCTTTTGCCATTATGAGGGGCGACCATACCCAAGCCTCTGGAAAGGCGGCTGCCACGGCGGAAAAGGCAGAGGAGAACGACAAGGGAGCGGCAACGGACCAGGAAGACAAGCCGGCAACCAAAACAGAGCCCGAAGAGAAAACCACCAAGTCTAAGCCACCGGCCAAAAGGAAGACTTCCGGTGACAATGCCGACACTAACGTCCCTATCCGCCGTTCCAAACGAGGGAAACAAGCTTAGAAACGAGATCACGGAACCAGAAAAGGACAACACGCGGCGCGAATCGGCATGTCGGGACAGATCAACAGTGCATTTGGGTTAAAGCCCTGATCCCTGCTCTTATTAGAGGCTCTTTTCAGCCCTGCAAAGGGAAGCTAGGGACTTGCGGACATTGCAAGCGAGACGTTAGCAGAGCTTTGAGAAATCAACCAAGACAGTTGTTCGGATCGTTGCCTTTGGTTTTGGGTAGGGGTGCTTAAAATTCCCCTATTGGGGGGACCATCGTAGAATTTACGTGGGGTGTCTTGTCCGGCCAGACGGCCCGTCTCTGCGCTTTGCGGTCCCCTGGTAGGGAGACAGGGACATGGCCCAAACGACTTACACCTTTTTGGTTTCCACTTTCGGATCTTGATGCATCGACAACCGTCTTTCAGACCTTGGAGCAATGCCCACACCGAGGCAAGCAATGGAAACCACGCCGTATTCGTCACCGTTGTCGACTGACAATGTGTATATCTCTGCTGCTTCTTGCAGCTGCTGAATACATACCGGGTCCTTCCCACTCTTTCCTGCATCCAATATGCGCTCCTGAATTGCAGCTGCACCTCCTCCCGTGTTGCTATGTTATTCGCGCGCATCCCCCGACATGGCCATTTCTATAGGGCCTCTTCCGATCTCCCCAGTCTCCGCGAGCCATTCACCCCCGTCGAGAAAGGATGAGATGCTTTCACGATCGTACTCCGAGCCAATACCCCTCCCGCGGCGGTTTAGTGTCCTGAAGGAAAGATTAGTATCCGGAAAGGAATCGACACTTGTGCCCTCATGGCAGCGCCTGATACAGAGCCTCTCGGACGAGGTTGATCTTGTATCATCTTTGGGGTCACAGGCTGTCCCCACCATCGACTTTTCCAACATCAAGAAACCCGGGGTGGCCGAGGTCTTCCGGGAAGGTCTTCGACAGAGAGGCGTTGCTATCATACGCAATGTGATACCACGGGATACTGCGGAGGACTTGTACCAAGGAGCTACGGGGTATCTTGACGAAAATGCAGAGAAAAGGCCAAGGACTCCTCAGGAATCTGACCTACAGGAACTGTATTGGAGTGCAGCTCAGATCAAGGCAAGGGGACACCCCAATGTCTTGGAAGCTCAACGTTTTGCCATGGGGTTATGGACTTCGAAAGATCCAAAGGCGAGGGTGACCACGAATTTCCCGATCACTTATGCCGACCGAATCAGGACAGGTCAAAAGACGGCAGACACGAGGTCCCCCGCGGCAGCTCATATTGATGGCGGCAGTGTGGAAAGATGGGAGACGGACGGGTATGGAAGGGCAGGCACCTACAATGAGATATTCCAGGGGCAATGGGAAGATTACAACCCATGGGAGGTTCGTCAATTACCGCGTTCCATCATTTCTTGCACCACCACTAACCTCACGTACAGAGCAGCACCCGTCTGACAGTAACCTCGGACCTCTACCACAAAGCCGGCGCATGCTCCATCTTCAGGATGTACCAAGGCTGGCTCGCCTTATCCCCGGGGCCCTCCTCCATGCGCGTCTGTCCTTTGCTCAAGCACGCAACAGCTTACTTCCTCCTCCGCCCTTTCTTCTCCCCCTCTTCTTCTTCCTCCTCCTCCCCGGAATCAGAAAACTGGGCATTCACACCCACAAACTCCATCCTCCACGGCGCCCTCCCCTCCTACGCCCAGGAAATAAACTCGTCCATCCACCCCCACCTCCAGCTCCGCCGCTCCCTAATCGACATCCCCGACCTCTCCCCAGGCGACTACCTAATCTGGCACCCCGACCTCATCCACTCCATCACCTCTTCCTCCCCCACCCCCTCAGCAAGCGTGATGTACCTCCCATGCGTGCCCCTAACCCAAACAAACGCCCTCTACCTCTCCCGCCAGCGGAAATCTTTTCTCCTCGGCTGCCCCGGCCCAGATTTCTTTGACGGGTGCGGCTACGGGAGCGGTCACGGCAGGGGAGAAGCACACTACATTGGCCGTCCAGGCGTCCAAGAAATAAGCGACGCCGGCGGGGAGGAAGGGCTTCGGGCGATGGGCCTGCTGCCTTGGGACGAGGAGGAGGCGGATACGGATTTTGAGAGGGAGGTGCTCGCCATGGCGAACGGGATCTTGTTCCCCGACTTGTATGACATGTATTGAGTACTACTACTTGCATGTCACCACCACCATGTGGGGAAAGGGACGGTGTGTATGTATATATTGTAACAAAAGCTCTTGTATAAAAAAAATTAACTACTTTATAGAGAAAGGAAAAAGTGGGACAGGAGGAAAACTATTTTGGGCGTTAAAAGACTTTTTGGACGGATTGTTAGCATTTCTTGGGCTTGCATAGTTATAGACAGCCCTGGTTGGGCCTTTTTCCCTTAGTGTTTGTTGTATATAGATATAGAGAAAAGACACTGGGTTTTCTGCACATCCACAAGTTTCCCTTCCAAATATTACCGATGTGAAAGCTCTTGAGAAAGCCACAGCCACAGTCATGCATATGGATCGCCGTGTCCCTGGATAGGGTTATGTGCTTCGTGTTGAAATACCTGACCAGTGCTATTTGCATTGCACAAGACTTTTCCAGTCTTGACCAAACACAGTGCAACCAAGTATCTCTCCGTCAATGTGTGTTTGGTAATCAAGTAAATGTCTCATTCAGAGTAAAACAACCATGAAAGTTCGCCATTAATGAATACACGTAGGTAAGAAAAAGCCCCTAGCCCAACTCCCTCAAAACCATACACACTTTTCAGTCACATCATCCATTCCTTCTCCTCTTACACAATCTCCCTATCTCTAAGGAGACCAAATATTTTCCGACCCTGCCCTCCGCAACCGCACCTCCGTTTCACTCTCATCCTCCTTAAACAACCCCGACGATCCCGATGCCTTCCCAACACCAGGAGCGGCACCAGAGTCAAGGTTCTCCACCCCCTCCCAAAGGTTCAGATCCTATTTGTCCTTCTTGGAAAGCTTTCCATTCTCCTGCGTGGCACCATATCTCTCGGCCAACTCGTCATACTCCCTGTGCAAACCCTCGGACTGCTTCTTGAGGGTAGCAATGTCTTGATCACGAAGCTTGATCTCCCTCTTCAACCGCGCAATCTCACCAGCATCACCAGCCTGTGCGAGCTTCTCGGCTTGCTTGGTATTCTTCTCGGAGCCCTCGTACAGTTTGACCTTCTCCTCCAGGCGGAGCGTCTCGAGGATCATGATATAGGTGCGGTTGAGGATGAGGGACAAGAAGAGGGTGAAGCCGCAGAGGTACATGTTGCGCTGCGAGTAGAACTTGCGGGCCTGGACTTCGAGACGCTCGTGTCCCATTATGGCAGTTCTGCTCCTGACTTGATTAGTGTCTGGGGGGCACAGAAAAATAGGATAAGTGGGGTATAATAGACGTACGCGCTCTGTCCATTGTTACCCTCAGTTGCGGCGGCAAGTTCGACCTGGACGCGGTAGACACGATTTACGCTGTCGATGAACAGGATGAGGATGAAGACAAAGGTGATCTTGAGCCAGTATTGTACTTTTGCGACAATCGGATTCTCGGAAATGAAGCTGGGAAATCAGAGGTTAGCTATACTTCGGCCGATAAAGAGGTGAGCTGGATAGAAACATACGTAAAGAGCTTCCTGCGCATCGTAAATGGCAGTGGCACGACCAAGAGCATGAACAAGGCCATCTCTGCTACTAGTAGCATAAAGACCTTTGGCGATGTTAGCCCAGATCCCAGATCAAAAGCGCTGCTGTAGTAGCCAGCTAGAGGGGCATACCAAGGTGTAGTAGAGCGTCATTTTGGCGGCGCTGATGTGGTCTTGGTGGTTATCTCAGTCACTGTAGGAAAAAAGTATAACGTCGAGTATTCCTGTCGTTGGTTGTAGTGGATAGATCCGGACAGCTTTGTTGTTTTTAAGAACGGAAGCTCCAGCTGGTGGACTGACAGGTGTGACGTGGGCCTTTCCAAGCTGGAAGCTTCCCTAACCAGGGCTGGAATCGACAACGTCATTGTGTGGCTGAAGCTCAGGCTGAGGTGGCCTGTGCTCCATGCGAGGCGGGGTGATTTCACATGCCGCAAAGAGAAAATGCACCCAACCCTACCCTTTAAACTGATATCTTCCTACCCAGAGAGCAACTTTCAGAAACTCTTTCAGGATGCATCTGTATAATTTCTTTTCAAGGGAGTTTGATGACCGAGGCTCTCAATATTATCGCGCCGTTTCCTCCGGTGCTAGCCGCTATACCCATCTCCGCGGGGTTTGTGGCTTAGTTTCGTATTTTCTCGAACTTTAAATTCCATCTTCCTCATCAACTTGAAACGAGCACCCATTCGTTTGTCATGTTACAAACACGGAATTAACACAGTGGCTTTCCCCTTGCCACGCTTTTCAGTTCCCTTTCCGTATCGATACTATTTGCATTTCCCTTCTCTGAGCTTCACGCCCAACAAACTCGGCAGAAGGCTGGATTCATTTCCAAGGCCATCGATTACTCATCGCAACTCGGAGCTGAACGAAATCCCTAGACTATGACAGCCACCAGCAGTACAGCAGTATTCCTAACATTCTCATTGGCAGGCTCTGAGACATGGAGATAAAGTCCATTCTCAGCCCAGCTGGAGCCATGGTTTCCCCACACTCCACCACTGCGGCCTTCACGCATAGCATAATGTCGTCTTAATGCTTCGCCGTCCCTCCCGCTCGGCGACCGACACGGCGTACTTGACAGGATCCCATGAGACCAGTAGGAAGCGGCGAAGTTTCTCGCAGTTACCGACGGCTTGCAGAGTTGAGACATTTGCATTGCATACAAACCCCAATCGGATTAACCTTGTCACTGACTGAGAAAACAGCCTTGAGCGAGCTCGCTTTCTCAGTTCATGACAAGGGCTGAGTCCGACTGTAATGTCCTCTCCGATTGTCACTGTGCCTCTTCATCAAGTCAAAGACTCAAACTGTTCTCCATGAGCAAGACAATAGGATGAAGCCCATGTTTCCAAAAGAGAAACGCTGAGTGGCCATATCCAGCCTACGAGCACTGCACCTTTGCTCTCTTATCGTCTGATTCCTCGTATTAAGCTCCAGACCGCTCCCGTGCTGCACCGCTTTCTTTGATCGTTGCTCTCACAATTATCAAATCTAGGATACGAAATCTACAACCATCTTTTCGGCTTCGGCATCTCGCCTTGCTTTAAGAGACCCATTCGCCGGTTCCACTCTCTCAGCTTTCCCAGGTTCCCTTACGTATTGCGATCAGCCTTCTTTTTTAAATTTGTTGTGAGCTCACGACGACTGGATTTTTGTCTCTTCGCCCGTTAACTGTACCAGCAATTCGGTCCAACCAGTCAAGATGCGACTCCCTTCTCTCCTCGCCGTCTGGGCCATCGTGGCAAGCAGCATGGTCGTAGCAAGACCAATTGTCTGCCCAGATGTACGTCTCCCCACTTCATACACCCCCCAATCTCATGCCTAACTCTTTTGTTTAGCTAAAACGTGACCTTATCCTCAAAGGCGAGCTCGCTCCAGAGGCTTGCTGCTCCTATGGTCGATGCCTGGGGGACGTGGTGATAGCCATGGCTTGATGACATCAGAACCATTGGAGCCAGGGGGGCGGATACGAAGCTCACAAGTTCACGACAGCATCGGAAACACCAACAACATAGCGACTTTTTTTCTTCCACCTTTTACGACAGATACCCCGCAGCTGACTGAGCACGACGGACCCGACATTTCGGAACTCTCTGCACGCCGTGAGAGGATCTACATGATATTTTGCTGCACAAACTTGGCTTTTTTTTTGGGGGGGGGGGAAGATGCATTAAGTCATGCATATGGTGATAATAGATGCGAAGGGCATCCATAATTGGCGGAGACTTGAAAGGAAATCTAGGCGGGCATGGTTCCATATTTCTGTGGACGGATTTGATTTCGTTGGACAATATCCTTAACGTGGAAAATACGGTGTAGGAGATGGAGTGTATACGGGTCATCTATTGTATTCTGGAAGATTTTATACATCACGGCAAAAGTCAAACGGTCTCGGCAGACCGGAAGACCACGTTGTATCCGGCAATCCAGACCGAGCCGGATAAGAAGAATACCAACTGCCATGTTCGGGTTTTCATTATTATTGTTTCAAACCACATGTCGAGGTAGCATTGGTAAATACGATCAGACAAAAGCCACATTTCCAATCTACGTTCGATGGTAGGCGGAAGAACACAGGCCGAGGCGGAAAAATGGTCTGGGCAATTGAGGAGCAAGCCAGCCAGCCCCCCCGAACCACGGAGCGGGGCACCGGGGGGGGGGTAAACAAGAACCGTTGCTTTTGGCCTTCGGCCGCTCCCGAGAGGGTCGATGGTTGTTGAACGGCCGGTGATTGGCGCGGATGGCGGGGGGAGACGTACCGTGAACTGCAGTAGACCGACACACACCACGGCATCCTGTTGGCAACAAGAACGTCGTCGGTGTTGAAGCGGCCGAAGTCATAACCCCGAGAATCTTTTGGACCCCACTTCCCGGGAACATGGCTACCTTGCTTTACTTTCCCTCCTGATCACTTTGCATCATCAAACCTACATCTCGAAGGATTGGTTCGGTAACGAAAGAGGACCTGGGTGTGGGTGAGAATTACCCGCCATTGATGCGTCTAGAACAATTCTTTTCTTTTGTTTCTTTCCCGTGCCAATGTAAGGTTGTGCAGTGGTGGGGGGGAGGAGACGCGGCGGCGTAATAGAAAAGTGCATTGGGCGTGCTAGCTTCTAGTGCTTGTGATCGTCCAAGGGGGGCATCATCATCAGATCAGATATCCAAACTGCTGCATCTACCGTGGACCGTGGGGGGGTGGAAGAGGAGGTGGAGGAGGTGCCACATGAACACACAGGCGGCTGGGTTTGTGACATAGATGGTTCCCTTTTCAAACCCACCTTGCGAGCTTTTGTAGTAAAGTATCTATGGAGGGTTGTAGCGAGATCGGCAGGTCCCATTACACTCTTTGCCTGCCTACAACTCTTATCCGGTATTCGGATTCTTCCGTTTGGTGAACTATATAAGTTGACGGTTGGGAAAAGTTAAACTTACTCGCGTCCCCCTTGTGTTGCGTTTCTCCCGTCCCGTCCCATCTTTGTTCTTCTGAGCACCAGCTCTTATAGCTTAGAGAGCTGTTGCTATCAACCCCGCGATCATCGCCATTGACAAACTCACTTGGCTCAAGTAAGCAGACAGGAAACAGACAAGATGTCGACGACGACGACAACAACAAAAGTAAAGGCCTCCAAGGCCAACATTGGTGTCTTCACCAACCCTGGCCATGACCTCTGGATCGACTCTGCCGAACCAAGCTTGGAAAGCGTCCAGCAAGGCAGTCCAGAGCTCAAAGAAGGGGAGGTGACAGTTGCCATCAGAAGCACGGGTATCTGCGGGTTAGTTCGCCCTCTCTTCTCACCCCCTTTCCGGACCAAGTTAATACTGACATGTCACCGTCTCCAGCTCCGACGTCCACTTCTGGAAGCACGGCTGTATTGGCCCCATGATCGTAACCTGTGACCACGTCCTCGGTCACGAATCCGCCGGTGAGATCATCGCCGTCCACCCCTCCGTCAAGACTCTCCAAGTCGGAGACCGCGTAGCCATCGAGCCCCAGGTCATCTGTAACGAGTGCGAGCCCTGCCTCACCGGCAGATACAATGGGTGCGAGAAGGTCGACTTCCTGTCTACACCCCCAGTGGCAGGCTTGTTAAGACGGTATGTCAACCACAAGGCTGTCTGG